>NW_026694530.1:0-74878 GCF_021218885.2 Marmota monax | reverse complement strand
TCAGGGGATGTAGCCCAGTGGTAGTACATCCATGTGTGGTTCAATCCTCAGTTCCACAAAAAAAAAAAAAAAAAAAAAAAAAAGAAGAAGAAGAAGAAGAAAGTGTTTCCATTGTTGTAGTCTAGATAATGGAAATGTTGAAAAGACTGACAATAACTCTATTCTGTCACCACCCTGCCCTCATTCATACTATACACTTTATTTTTAATTTTTTTAAAGATAGAGGAGAGAGAGAATTTTTTTTATTTATTTTTCAGTTTTTGGTGGACACAACATCTCATTTTATTTATTTATTTATTTATCTATCTATCTATCTATCTATCTATCTATCTATCTATTTATTTGTTTATTTATTTAATGTGGTGCTGAGGATCAAACCCAGTGCCCCGTGCATGTCAGGCAGACATGTTACTACTTGAGTCAAATCCCCAGCCAAATCCCCAGCCAAATCCTCTTTATTTTAATGTTCTTCAGCATCAACTACTTAAGTCTAGAAGCATGCCAGGGTGTCTGGCTCATTGTGTTCAATACAACATAGGCTTGTTTAATTTAGCAGCACTCCAAAATGAAAGGTTCATGCTGCCAAGTACAAACAGACCTTCTGTGAGATGGTAATTTGATTATAGGAGAGAATGCTTGTTTTTCCATGCTATTTGCTAATAAAGAATCTGGAAGATTTTCTTATGAGTGTAAAGGATTTTGACATATTTACATCCATGTAATTGAAAAGAAATGGGCAGTTCTAATAAACATTTTTCCTTTTGTAGTCTTTGGTTAGTTTCATTCTGTAACCTGCCAGCTAATTGAGAATTGCATGCTCTTTTGTTGTTTGCTCTTTTTACTTTGGATCTGGTTTTATGATTGGTTGCAATACGGATTTATTGGTAGGAACATAGATTAATTCCCCATTTGAATGATTGTTTGTTTTTATGACAGATTATTCTGTCACAGGCAGAATGATTCAACCAGACCCTTGTGCAGAGGTGTTAATATATGACTTTGTGCAGCCATTTTTAAAAATAACAGCTTTATTGATATATAATTCACATTACCATCAAGGTCACTCCTGAAAAGTGCAATTCACTGAGTTTTAGTATATTCACATAGTTGTGGGCCTATCCTACTGTCTAATTCTGAAACACTTTTGTCATCTCCAAAGAAGACCCATACCCTTTAGTCATCACTCTCCACTCACTCTTGGTCCATGTAGCTGTGAATCCCCTTTCTCTCTTTGTGAATTTACTTGTTCTGGACATGTTATATAAATGTAATCATTCAATATATAGCCCTTTGTGTCTGATTTCTTAGCCTGTTTTTGAGGTAGCACATAACAGAAAGTTATTCCTTTTTTATTGCTAAATAGTGTTCTGTTATATGGATACACTGCAGTTTGTTTATCCATTTATCAGTTGATGAATATTTGGGAGACTTGCACTTTGTGGTTCTTATGATCATGCTACTGTGAATATTTTTGTTTTTGAGTTGATTTATGTTTTCTTTTTTGTAGATATATATATTTAGGAATAAACTTTATGGGCCATAAATGACTCTGCCAGACTGTTTTATAAAGTGACTCTACCATTTTACATTCCTATCAGCAATGTTTGAAGATTCCATTTCTCCATATCCTTGCTAACACTTTGCCATGGTATTTTTTCTATAGTAGTCATCCTAATGGGTATGAAGTGGCATCTCATTGTGGTTTTGATTTGGATTTCCCTGATTACTAATGATATTGAATATCTTCATGTACTTGTTAACCATTGTTTATCTTTGTTAGATAAATGCCTATTCAGATCCTTTGCCTATTTTAAAATTGAGCTGTTGTTTTATCATTCCGTTGTAATAGTTCTTATGTATTCTGGATATACACAAATGTACTCTTATCAGATATGTGAAGTATAAAATTTTTCCTATTCTATAGTCTTTTTACTTCTTATGAATCAAGTAGATTTTTTGTTGGAGTCTAATTTATCAGTTTTTTGCCTGCTTATGCACTTTTCTCTGAAATTTTCTAGAATTAAAAAAAAACAGACCTTATTTCTCATATCTTTCATTAAATTTTTCTCTACAGAAACAATGGTCATTTCATTAATGACAATGGGTTAGAGATATGAAAAAAATATTTTGTGTTTTCAAATATTTTCATCAAATTTAATGGGAGAAGCCCAGGTTTTCAAACTTGATATCTAGTGCCCTTTTTTTTTAAATCAGAAAATGTCTTTGAGTGTTCTGCTTAGCTCAGAATGCACATATTATTCTGTAAACATTTATAGATGTCTAATCTATTCTGAGGACTTGACTGGGCTTGGAGATCCAGGGATGCTGGGAACATGGTCCTGTCCTTATAAAACAAGAGGTCATTGCCAGGCTACAGATTTCTCCAGAGTGTAGTGGCACCAGTGGAGGAGGAGGGGCACTGTCTGGGTGAGAAAGCCTCATAGGGAGTCAGTGCCGGTGCTCTGTCTGCAGAGATGAGTGGGTGATCAGAACCTTTTGTTATAGTCTATGATTCTTCCTTTCAGACACTTGCTGCTGTGTGTTTTGTGTACATTGGCACCAGTTATCTGTAACAGCAATATTTATGGATATTGATGTATTGAAATGTACACATCAATGTGATGACTTTGATACCTAGAAGCAAGCCTGAAGAAAGCCACTTTTCTTTGATTTCTTCAGGTTTTCAAGAATGGGAAGGTCCTACTTACTAATTAATTCAGTGTGGTTTGTGTGTGTGTATCTGAGAGTTCCAGCCCAAACCCAAGCAGTTCTGAGTAGTCAGAGCTACAATGTGAGTCAAGGAGGAACAGCTGTTTGGCTGGAGAGAAGATTGTGAATAGAGAGTGGGGTGAGTATTGTTAAGGAATTTACATCTATCTTTAATAATGGAGAGCTATTGATGTGTTTGGCTGTGTTTGGGAAACATGGTCCTTCCTATTAATGTACCATATATGCTAGTTGTGAGGACTAGAGTTAAGAGAATTGTGGGGCTGCTGGACTAGTCCAGATGAGAGCCAATGAGGACCTGAGCTAGGGTACTGATGGTAGAGGTGGATACACAGACTGGAAAATTTTAGAAGGTGCAAGTCTGGATGCTTGGATGCAGTCAACCATCATAAGTTAAAAGGAGGATTACTAAGGAAGGAAAACTTCTGAAGAAGGTTTCAAAGGAATGAAATGCCACAGAGATCAGTATGATTTTAGGCCCTTGGGGTTAAAAGTGACAGAGCAGGGTCTATCCTCAGACTCTCCCACAAGAGGGAGGAAAAAGGGTCTCCTCCAGCTGTGCTTTTTAAATTCCCAAGAGCACTCTTTTTTTTAAAAAAAACTTATATTATTTTTTTAGTTGTTGATAAACATTATTTTGTTTATTTTTATGTGGTGCTGAGAATCAAACCTGGTGCCTCACACATGCTAGGCAAGTGCTCTACCACTGAGTCACAACCCCAGCTCCCAAGAACACTCTTAGCCTTGGGTTTTGTGCTCCCTGCTCAGGCAGAAGCATTGCTGGGAGCTCCCTGCCATCATCACTAGCATTTCCAGAAGTGGGGAAGGATTGTGGAGCAGAGCCATCTGTTCCTCTTTGGTAATTCAGGCTGGTTTGGACAGTTGTTAAGATCTGAAGCAGAGGTTGAGAATACCTCAGAAGTTTGTGGACTGGGTAGCCTGTGATGACAGCATTTCTGTGCAAGAACAAGTGAGTAGACTAGAATGCAGGAAGTAAACAGAGTTCACTTTTAGACCAGCTTAGTTTGGAATGTGACTGTCCAGATGTTATGTTCCTGTGACTATTCTCTTGACTTTCTTCACTAATAGTAGCTGCTATAGGGACTGGTTACTTTCTATGCTCTGACTTTCCAGAGCATAGCATTACTGTACTTGGCACATCTGTGAATGAATGCATATAGTGGGCAAGCATAGCAGGCATGGGATGGATCATTTGATCAGAAAATATAGATTTAGGAGCCCCATGTAGAGCTAGGTGATTGATAAGTCTTGAGATTTATTCTTATTGGCTAAAAGAATTTTATGACAGTTCAGCTGTTGTGTGGACCTGTAATTTTCATAATCAATCAATTCCTTCCAAGATCTCAGTTTCTGAGTTCCATTCCTGAAATGATTAGCACTGATAAAAGTTTACTGAGCTTTTGCCATGTGACAGATATTATGCTTAAGTATTCTTTTTAAAAGCTTTATTAATTTACATACCATAAAACTGATTCATTAAATACAATTCATTAAATGCAATTCAAAGATTTTCAAAAATTTTATAGGATTGGGCAGCCATTATTAAAATCCAGGTTTAGAATGTTCCATCATCTTACAAAACTCATTCAAATCTGTTTGTAGTCAGTCCTCTAACCCATGTTCAGCTCCAGGCAATCATTGATTTGCCTTCTGTCTCTACATATTAATCTTTTCTAGGAATTTCATATAAGTTGAATAATATAATATATATTCTTTTGTATCTGGTTTCTTTCCCTTGGTACAGTGTTTTTGATATTCATCTATGTGATAGCATGTATCAGTGTTCCATTCTTTTTTATTGTTGAATAGTATTCCACTTTATGGATATACCACATTTTGTGTATCTATTGACAAGATAATGGACATTTAGATCACTGTAGCTTTTTAGTTATCATGAATAATGTTGATATGAATGTTCACCTACAAATATTTATGTGAACATGTGTTTTTAATTCTTTTAGATAAACATTTAGGAGTAAAATCATTAGGCTGGTTAATAAACTTATTTTTAACTTTTAAAGAAACTAATGAACTGTTTTTCTGAGGGATGACACCATTCTCACATATGATATATGAAGATTATAGTCTCTCCATATTCCTGCTAATGCCTGGTGTTGTCTACCTTTTTTATTGTAGCCAGTCACATGGCATATAGATTCATCTTGTTGAGTGTGGTTTTCTATGTCTTCTACCCTGCCCCCTCATCAACACTATTAGTCAGGATGGGCTAGGTTATGCTGTGGTAACCAGGAACCACCAAGCCTCTGTGACTTCAAACCATACATGCTGCATGGCTAGTGATGACTAGAAATGATGAGGAGAAGGAGTGCTCCTAAATGGCACCCAGGGACCCAGGCTGATGTGAAGTTCTGGAGGAGGAAAAGGCAGACTGCTGTGGTTTCAACATCATTGCCAATGCTCATGGTGAAATTTAATCGCCTTTGTAACAGAGGTGGCACCTTTGAGAGGTGGGATATTTAAGAGATGATTAGGACAAAAAGGCACCACCCTTGTCAATGGATTAAGCCTTTTATTGCAGGAGTGAGTTTATTATTAGTGGACTCTTGGTGAAAGGATGAGTTTGGCCTGCTTTCATTACTTGCCTTTCTTCCATGTTACAATGCAGCAAAAAGGCTCTGGCCAGACACTGATGCCATGCTCTTCCCAGTCTCCAGAACTGTGAGAAATTTTTTTTCTTCTTATAATTTACCTAGCGTGTGATATTCTGTTATAGTAACAGAACATGGGCTAAGACACAGACCACACCAATTCACAAAGCTTCTGCCTGACAGTGACAAAGTCAATTTCATTCCTATTTCAATAGCTGGCATTTCACATGGTCACCGTTAACTTCAAAAGTGGGCAAAAAGGGCTGGGCCTGTGGCTCAGTGGTAGTTCTCTTGCCTGGCATATGTGAGGCACTGGTTTCAATTCTCAGTACATAAAAATAAATAAATAAAATAAAGTTCTACCAACAATTAAAATGAAAAAAAACTGGGTGAAAAATAGAATCATTATTTTATCAAGAGGGAAAGGTGAATTGGAATGTTTTTGAAAAGCTAATGCATTTCATAAATGCTGAAGAAGATAGTCTCAGCTTTCTACATAACTAGGAAGCCAAAGCTCAGAGCCAAAGGGCCTTGAGGAGGAAACACTGCTAATCATGCAAGCAGAAGCAACCCACCACCCAAGCCTCCATTTGTGTGTGTGTGTGTGTTTGTGTGTGTGTGTGTGTGTTTGTGGGGGTACCAGGCGGTACCAGGCAGTCAGCCACTGAACTACATCCCCAGCCATTTTTTGTATTTTATTTAGAGACAGGGTCTCCCTGAATTGCTTAGCACCTGGCTGTTGCTGAGGATGGCTGTGAACTCATGATTCTCCTGCCTCAGTCTCTCAAGCTGCTGGGATTACAGGTGTGCACCATGTTTCCTGCATTCTTATTAAGTACATTGACACTTTCACTGAGATACTGTTTGCTACAGAGTTTTGAAATATCTCCACTGAGGAGTAGGACACACACACACACACACACACACACACACACACACAAACACACACAAACAACATTGGCACATGGCTTTACTCAGTTCCACAATGAGATCGAGCTCACATCTAGAGAGCCATGTCATGGTTTCTAAATACTGACTCTGCCTGCCTGCTTCAAACTAGGGTCTGTGTCATCATGTCCATAGAGATAGAGAAGACCCCTTATCCTGTCACCACCTTCATAAATAAAGATCATATACTTTTACTACCCTTCCCCACATACACAGTTCTTTTGCTTTCATAAAACTCCAGACCAAATTCCAAACAGAGAAAACCCTGCATGCTTGAAGTGGGTCAAATAAATTTCTTAATTAAAAGCCGGCAAAGGGCTGGGGATGTGGCTCAAGTGGTAGCGTGCTTAGCCGGCATCTGGCATCTGCATGGTGCTGGGTTCGATCCTCAGCACCACATACAAATAAAGATATTGTGTCTACCGAAAACTAAAAAAATAAATATTAAAAAATTCTCTCTCTCTCTCTCTCTCTCTCTCTCTCTCTCTCTCTCTCTCTCTCTCTTTAAAAAAAAAAAAAGCCGGCAAAGACCAGGAGTAGGACTTTATTGTAAATAGGGAAGAGCAGCACATAACTTCAAGCTGACTTGGTCCCCCAAGGAGAGTACAGCCATAGATTTCCAGGTCCCCATGATGAGAACTGTATCATAGTCAGGTGTGCAATGCATCCTCCAGGCCTGGACACGACTCTGTTGGCTGGCTTTGAAACCTTGCGCAGCTGACTCCTCTAAGCCTTCATTCCCTCCTTGGTAAATGGCAATAATAGGAGGATCTATTGGACTTATGATTGAATAAGGAAATATGTGAAAGTCCTTAGCAGGGCTCCCAGAGCTTGGTGAGAGTTCAGTAGTCATGTTAACCAGTTATACCATTGGCATCATCATAACATATTCAGGTAGCTGAAAACAGAAGTCTCCAAATTTGGTGTTCAGGGACTTGTTGGTCTTAGAATTATAATCTAGGTTGAAGTTACCCTGGGATGACTGTCTACATTTCTGATTATGCCTACTTTTGTCAAGACTATTCCAGGGCAATTTATGATAAGTTAAAGAAAAGGAAAGGAAATCAAGGAGGTGTTGAAGAGAATAGGGAATTGGCTTATTCCTTGAGGAACAGAGTGCTGATGACTCCCTCAAGGGGGGGAAGAAGTGTCCAGTGTGGGAAGAACATGGCTTTGCCTTTCTTACTACTTCTGGGACCCTGAGGTGCTCACTTTGCCTGTCTGGCCCTCAGAGTAGGAAACTTAAGCAGTGGAACTTTAGTTTTGCCTCCTGGTGTCATTTTAATGTTTCAATGGGGTGAGTTTTTATCTCCACATTGGATAAGAACTTCAGGCTGGCACCAGTATTTTCTTTAATATAAGGAGAATGATTAATATTGGGGTAGGGAGGGGGAGCATGGGAGAAATAGACAAACTCTAGATAGGCCATAGCAGTGGGAAGAGAGTGGGCAGAGGTTTAGAAATGATGGTGAACTGTTATAAACACCATTATCCAAAGTATATATATGAAGACACAAATCGGTGTGAATATACTTTGTATATAACCAGAGACATGAAAATAATGTGCTCTATATGTGTAATAAGGATTGTAATGCATTCCACTGTCATGTATAAATAATAATAATAATAATAATAATAATAATAATAATAATAAAAGAAATTTCAGGGAGTGGATGAACAAGTTATTGATACTATGTCTCATATAACATTAAGACTGGGGTTTGGTTTTGCATACAAGGGCACCCTTGGTTTCAGTCATAAGAACCACACAGCAACATGGAACTTATTTTTTTTTCGAAGTTGCACAAAACAAAATGTTATCAAATTAATAAATTGGGCATTAAAATAATCAATAAAGTCATAACATTAAAGGGTAAAAAGTGACAAGTAAGATAGATTACCTGACACATTAATAAATAAATTTAATAAGAAAAGACAAGGACACCGAGAGAAGAACAGGCAAGTGATTTAAAGCCTCTTTACACAGGTAATATCTAGGAGCTCAGTACTCACAAAAATGTCAGCATCTTAAAAAATTAGAAAAAGAGAAAATAAAGCCAAATACATAAAATCAAACAGTATCCATGAAGATGTAGAGTGAAAAGTTCTCATGAACTACAGATGAAGTATAAGTTGCTACTCTTTATAAAAATTGAGTGTCTATTAGAGGATATAATTCTTCCCTACCAGTAGCATTAACTTATAGAAATGACTGCCCTTAGAAACCATAATAACATAAAAAAGTAGAGCTGAATTTCTCATGAAGTTGAAATCTGTAGAGTGGAGGAAAAGAGAATGTGCACATAAGAAGATACAAATAATAAAGTGTGATTGAAATAGTTTCTACTGTTCTGACACATTTTGGCCACACTACATTCAGCCTAACAAAAAGTAAAAACACCATATCAGTATTATAAAAATGTCACATTTGTATACTACTTCACACACTCCATGTATGTTTCAAAGGGAAATATGTAGTATTTATCAGAAAATAAAAACTTGAAAAAGGACATAAAAGGCCCAATTACACACATGTGTTTAGATACTACTCATCATTACAAAGATAACAATTTTCCCTGAATGTAATCTGTAATATTTTTCATCAAAATTTTAGCATGTGAGGCTGAGGTTGTGGCTCAGTGGTAGAGTGCTCACCTAGCACATGTGAGACATTGGGTTCAATTATCAGCACCACTTAAAAATAAATAAATAAAATAAAGGTATTGTGTACAACTACAACTAATAAAAAGCATTTACAAATAAATTTCAACATGTTTCTCTTTTAAAAGAAAGAGACTAAAGCAAAAAAAAATATTTGGGAAGAAAACTATATATGAAATACCCACAAAACCTCTGCTTCAGAGAAGCAAATGAAGTAGTAGTATCATTAAGAGACACTGATGTATATTAAAAAATTATAATACAATAATAAAGACCAAGGAGTCATAGTATGAATCAAACACAAAGATGAATCCATATGCATGTAATTTTTTGTATTGTTAAAAGTAATAAAATGCTGTTAGTCTATCCACATCAAAAATAACAATAGAAGTAAATGGATAATACAATACAATTTAAAGTTAGATGGAGTCACAATTCTCTCAGAGTTTGTGTGCAGAATATCTAAGGTAGTGGGTTCAAACTCATCACAAAAAAGCAGATGTTAAGGTGCAATGAAGTTAGAGGTTGTTTTATTCAGCTTTTTTTTCCCCACCAATGTTACTAAAGGAATTAACCAGAGAAATTGTAGAGGAATAAATGTTTATTTGCAGGCTTAGGGTTTAAGATGTCTTAGTCTATAAAAGACTGCTCCATTTCTCAGGGCTCAAGGTGAGGCAGAACATTATGGCAGAAGGTTGTGGCAGAAGGAAGCAACTTATATGGTGATCAAAAAACAGAGACAAATTCTGTTTTAGGGAAATACACAAATTTAAACTGCAAAGCCACATTCCCAATTCCCACCTCCTTTAGCCAAACACTATCACTTAAGCTACCATAAGTTAATTCATTCAGGGACTCATTCACTGATGAAGATAAGGCTATGACCCAATCATTTTTTCTCCAAACCTTCCTGCATTGTCTCAAATGTGAGCTTTTGGAGGTCACCTTGCAACTCGACCATAACAGAAATATAGCAGAATACGGGGCTTCTAACCTTCTTTTTCTCCACTGATATATTGAATACACATCTACTCATGTAATGGGTCCTACTTTGACAAAGTCATAAATGAGTTCTGAGATTTAGATACATTGAACAATTGAAAGAATACCTACAATCAAATGAGTAGAAAAAGCTGGGGTACACTTGGGCATTTGAGTTGTTGAGTGAAGTGCTATATATTTGAGAAAATATCTCCTCAAATCAGGGGTCACCTGAAATAAGGGGAGATTGAGATTATATATAAGTTGACTTTAAAATTTTCCATGATTTTCATCTTCATTTATCCATTGGTTTAGAAGAAGTGATATATAAATATGAAAATGACACAGTGGTCATATTCTATGACCAAGTAAGTCTTTTCATTTCTTTCATAACCTGAAGTGAGGGCAGAGAAGTTACATCAAAAAGGTGTCAGTTTGTTGCAAGAAGAGATTTACCAGTGGTTTTGCTAACTTCTCTTGCTAGAAGAATTGCTTCTCTCTTGATTCAATTATGGGTACAAAAGGGGAAAATTAAGCAATCTGCTGATAGACTTAGTAAGATTTGAAGCACTTTCTAATAATTTAAATTTATATATTTTCCCATCCCCAAAACAGATTCTAACTGCCATGATTCCAATTTTAATCGGAGAGCTAAATAAGTAACATTTATAAGTATTAGATATCTTAATCACATTTTGCATTTTAGAAAAAGGAAAATATTGTTATATACTTATCAAATATACTTCCTCCATATAAGAAAAAGGTAAATACTTTTGCAAAATGTTTTAAGTTGAAGTTACTTCAAGTTACTTCCTGCATGTCATATCCATGAAGTACATTTGGATGAGATGGAATTGTTTTTTTAAAAAACGTTTAAGTATCAAACATAGTCTTGTCTAGAGAAATAATAAGTTAACAAGTATTGGCTTTTCCAATTTGTACTGTAACATCCTTTAGGTTAATTAATATTTTATTGCATCTGATAATGTATTATATACTTGAAGCCTATGACTTTTCATTTTGATATTCTTGTGATTTCATATGCTGTATTCTTCAAGCAATAAAATTCTGATGGGTTTTATAAATTGTTTTTATATTTAATGATATATAGGGAGATATCCATCACTATTTTTACTAGTTTCAGGAATGTTAGACCCAAAAGACATTTTGGTCATTTGGTGTATTTCTTGTTTGTTTACTGTTATTTGAGAAAATGTGTTTTTGTAATTTACAGCAAGGCATAACAAAACTAATTAAGCAGTATTTTATTTTTAGCATTTCAAAAGTCACTGTTATATGTTGCCAGTCATTAAAACTTTTTAGTCTTTTGGAGACAAAAACAATACAAAATGAAACAAAGCAAAACAAAAAGATTTGAGCACTTTCTGATCCCTAACCTTGTTCACCCTAGTAATAATTCCAGGCCTACCAATTGTTTCCAAAATAAGTTTCTCCATGCCCTGAGTGTCTAACATTAGCAACTTCTTTTCAAGGGAGTGTATCCTAAACTTCCAATTTCTATAAGCAGTAGATACTGAGCATGTGTAAACCTTCATACATTCCAGACAATTGAATTTGCATTGTTTGTAACTACTTCCAAGACCTAAAATTTTTAGCAGTAGTGTAAGCAAAGTTTTAGAAATCACAAATCTCTGTTTCATCACAGAAAATATTTATAGCACATTCTTCCTCTGGCTACTTGATAGCCTGGAATCTAATATACTTGCATCAGAAATTTAATGCATTAGTCAAATGAAAAATTTTCTGCACCTTGTGCAGTGTTGTCAGAATGTCTATGATAGAAATCTGAAAGATAGGGATTGGGGTTCCTGCTCAGTTTAGAGTGCTTGCCCAGCACATGGAGGCACTGTATTTAAGCATCAGTACCACAAATAAATATATAAATAAAATAAAAGTAATTTGTCTATCTATGACTAATAAATAGATAAGTAAAATAGTTTGAAGTAAAAATAATATTCTGAAATATAGTAGGTACTCCGGAGCATATGAGCACGGATATGAAGACTCAGTTGTAAAAATGTTGGTGAGAATGTAAATTGAATAAAGCTATTTTTGAAAATGGTGTTTGTATTTTTCAAAAAGTTAAAATAAAAATGTCATATGATTTAGTAGTAGTAATTCTGGTTATGTATCTAAAAAACTATTTGAGTCATTACATCATAGAAAACAGTGCAGTTCCATATTCATTATAGTATTATTCACCGAACCTGGTAAAAGAACTGAAGTATGTATAAGATAAATGTAGCACATGGTGCTACATGCCTGTATTTCTGTAGCTTGGGAGGGTGTGGCAGGAGAATCATAAATTTAAACCAGACCCAGCAAGTTATCAGTGAGGCACTAATCAAATCAGGGAAGCCTTGTCTTTAAATAAAAATATATTTTAAAAAAAGGGCTGGTGATGTAGCTCAGTGATAGACTAGCTCTGTTTTCAACATATAGTAATATAAATAAATAGGCCCAACATGTTGACCCCATGCTTCATTTTACAAGAAAATTCTGGCTTAACTGCACAGGATATGTTACATTCCTTAACAAACTGTTATGTACAGAAGAAATGCAGTTTCAAAATAATGTTTATAAGAGCAACTTAAGTTACCCTGAAGTGAAGACTTTTGTGACCCTGCTATAGACCAGATTCTAAAACTCAGAGAAATAAAGATAATTCTTACTAACCATGAAATCTGTGAGAGTTTATGCTTAAGAATTCAATTAGAAATGGTGAACATGAGCCTAATTAACCTAAAGTTGTCATGGCAGAGGATACTTGAGAGTTTGATGTTATCCTGCTGTCAGTCCAAAGTCAAGAAGTGTACCTGGGCAGGACTCTTTGGGATCTTTTTTTAGATCTTCAAAAAAACTAGAGTTCAAGAGAGCCATGCTCTTTTCTTTTCAGAGAGAACACACTTTCTTCTGTCAGAGTGTCACCCTGTTCCTCCTTCATACAACTTCTAATAAACTCATTGCCTGCCACTCTGATTGATAAGTTTGGAAACTTTTGTCTTGATTGAAAAAAAAATCTGCATTTGAAGGGGGTGGTCTTCATTCTACCTCAATTTTTCAGAGTGTCCCAGCCCTGTATCACTAAAAGATTCTTGCCAGCTGAAGGGCTATCAGAGACTCCCTGGAGTGCCTTCACTTCATAGTTTATACTGCTCTCCAGAGGGAAAAGACCCATTGAATGATATTCACTAGACAATCCAAAAGAATTTAGACATGGTGGCTGTTCAAAACTTTTGTTAAGCAGTTATAAAACCCACAAGTAGGATAATATAGGAGGTTAGAATGAGGACACATCACACTGGAAATTCTTAAAGGAGGAATTTCAAATCAGATATTGTGATAAGGTGTCTGTACCTGGGAAGAAAGAGAGCAGAGACAAATTGTTCTAATTTTTCAAACTGTCAACTTACACTTGTCTGCTTTTTTTCTCTCATGTGAAATGCTCACAAAGAGAAACCAAAATCTTTAATTTGACATCCAGTTCTTGGAGAAAAATTAGAAATACTGCATTCATGTGAAATGTACAATAGAAAAAAGAAAACAGTTGACAAGGCAAAGAGGGAATGCTGGCATTAAATATGTGAACAGAGCCAAGTGCAATGGTGCATTTCTGTAATCCCAGTATCTTGGAAGGCTGAAGCAGGAGGATCATGGGTCCAATTTTAGCTTCAGCAAAGATGAGGTGCTAAGCAACTCAGTGAGAATCTTTCTCTAAATAACATACAAAATAGGACTGGGGATTTGGCTCAGGGGTCCAGTGAGTGAATACATTTTAGAATGACATGTAATCCAATGACAGATAAATAATCCACTCACTATTGACTGGATGCCACAATTCAATCACAAGATACCAGATAGTTTCTATATTGAAAATAGCTGGTATCATATAGAAAGTTTTTTGAAGGTGTTCCTGCACCTGCTGTCTGAAAAGGTCACAGTGTGGGGGATGCTGTGGCAGGGCTGCACCACCTGGAAACCAGAAGCATGGGGAATGTTAAGTGTTTGTTCATGATACTCATGAGATAGATAGTAGGGCATACAACAATCAATAATAAAAGTACATGTTGCCTGAGATTGCAGGAAAATTCCCAGAATGAGTCTAAGGATACAAATAAGATATGTCCTGAGATGTATTTTAGTATCTCTGACAATATAAACAATAGTGTTATTTCTTAAGAAATTCACAGGGAAAAGATTGCAAATCAATGTTCCTGAGAAAAGCTTAACAATTTACACTTAGCCCCTCATTCTAAAGCCACAACTTGTTCAACATACATTCACTTCACGAACAGAGCCTTCTTTGCCCTACACATGAATTCATGATGAAAATAGGAAACACATAGTTGATGAAAATAGGAAACACATAGTTAATACTAATAGCAAATGACTTAAAGTGCAGAGCCTGCCATTTAATTAAAGATTATAAAGACATAAGAATTCATAATTTGACGAAGGATCACAGAAACTCTTTAAAAAAGCAGTTAAAAAGGTCATATGAAAAAAGAAAATTACTTTGGAAAAACAGAATAATGTAAAATTTTATATAGATATATTTTAGAGTCAGTTCAGAGTAGTAGGTTTTTAAGTAATAGGCTTTCACTGTTTTAAGTGTGTATTGTTAGGACTTTAGTTTAGAAGCAAAAAAGCTTACCAATAATCATAGGTATGCTTTAAAGTTAAAAGTTAATAATAGGTCAAGATACAGGTAGTCAAGTTGCCTAGTCTAGTACTTAGTGATTGAAATGAAAATGTAAAAGCTTAATCATGATTGGCAAAGGTTAAAGGAACATATTTTAAACAATGTGTTCAATATCTTATGAAGTTAACATATGTCAGAAAATATTTCAACTCTTGAAAATTATGTAAATGAAAGAAGTTTGGGGCTTTGATGCTATTTTAACTACATGAATAAATACCTGTAAAAAAGGTATAAAAATGAAGTCCCCTCTATGGGAATCAGATCCTTCTGAAGATTGCTTGTAACTTGCAACCTGTCATTCTGTCTCCTCTTCTTTTGCTGAGGCCACTTATCCTTCAGTACCACTCATACTTCAGGACCCCTGGATTCCTGCTAGGGTTGGACCTTGGCAATAATAATTAAAGTTTTCTTCATTTAAATTTGAAGTTGACTCTGTTGATGGGCTGTATTGAATTATATAGTATATATATATATATAGACATAAATGCCTGTGATTTTTGCTAATATTCTCATAGTACCCCATACCAAAGAAAAAACAGACATCATAATTCTATTATTACCCTCAAGGCAAAATTGTGAATAATTTATTTTTTAATTCCTTATACTCTAGGTTCTGGAATACTGAGAGATCTAGAGACCTGGCACTATTCACCTGTTGTTTATTTTATTAAACTAGAAATTTTAAACTTTTATGTTTGCCCCATTTTTTGTAGGGGAGTAGGGACAATGCTGCCTCAGGGAATTACTGATGAGTTGAAGTCTCAAGCTCTTTTCTCATAAGGCCAGAGAACAGAAATATTAAATAAAATTTTAAAGTAATTGTAATATTTAATTTTTATATAAATGCACTTCTCTCTGGGCTAGCTCTAAATATTGGGAGGAAACTCTGCCATGAAATAATTTTATCCTGAGGCACTTAATGCAATTCACAGCAAATAATAATAATAATAGTAATAATAATAATAATAATAATAATAATAATAATAAAGGAAAAAAAGTATTTAGTAATATTGTAACATTAGTTACTTGAAAAGCCATCATAGGAGAATTTGAGACCCTTCCCCAGGACTCTCTGTCTATGTTTCTATCAATTCTTCAATCCATTCATCTGTGGTGTTGGGGCTCTGTAGTGAATAATACCCATGGGTCTGATCTCCAGTGTTGTTTTTTTTTTTTTTCCTACTGACAATTGAACTCAGGGGCACATGACCACTGAGACCACATTCACAGCCCTATTTTTATTTTATTTAAACACATAATTTCAGTGAGGTTCTTAGTGCCTTGCCATTGCTGAGGCTGGCTTTGAACTCACTGTCCTCCTTCCTCAGCCTCTCCAGTTGCTGGAATTACAGCCATGCACCCCTGCATGTGGTAGATCCCCAGGGTTTGATCATCAAAAACAGAGTAAACAAAACCTGTCTTTGTGTCCTTATTTGATTCTGATCTGGATGCAATTTATCGTCACTCAAACAGTAGGCCTACTAAATTAAACAGACAGTCAGTTTATATAGGTGAATTGAGTCAGGTTGAATCTAGGAAGCCAATTTTGAGTGAATCTGGGAAGTTGGAGACTGTCCCCTGAGGGATATTTTCAGGAACCTGCCCCTGCTCCTACCTGTTGCCAAGGTAACCTGTCCCAGGAATTTCCCCTCCCTACAGGGAGCTTTAAGATTGTAAATGTGTCCTTGTGTACTCCATCCTGCCCTTCCCCCTTCAGCCCACCTATTTCCCAACTTTAGGCCATCCTACCAAGCCTTTCTGGGCCTAGGCAGTCTTCTGGAAGAAGAAAGATAAGGGGGGTAAAGGCAGGAGAACAAAGGAAGCTTAGGACATATAAAAAGGGCAGAACACCTTGTTACTTAGGATACCTTGATACCAGCTATGGCCTCCTTCTCCCTTGTGGGACAAGTCTATGTTACCCTTTTCTAAATTAACCCTGCTTCGTATGCTTGCCTCAACTTGCTTCTCTATTGTTCAAACTTCAACATGTGGAAAAGTAAGACTTGTCACCAGTAACCAGTGGTATATCTACCAGGCTCAATTTGGAGGAAGTTCCTGAAGCCCTTTCCAATCTGTCTCTTGGGTGAGAACTATCCAATCAAGACACAGCCAGTGACGAGAGGGTGGACTTCCACAGTCTTCTATTCCTTTTGTTTTTGGAGCCTGCCATTCATTGAATCCATTTCTCTGCTTCCAGGTTTCTGTGCTACACTGGAGCTGAATATATATATATATATATATATATATATATATATATATATGGAACACTAAGCATCCTGAAAGCCAGAAAATGGTAACTGTGTTTTCTTATTTTGTTACTGGGTAGGGAGGCTGTTTGAAGCCAGTGGGATTGGCAATGGTGGCTGGAAACTCCTCATAATTGTCATCAGAGTCTGGTGGCTAGAGAGTCTCTCCTTGGCAGCTCAGCCTTCAGTTTTCTCTGACTAGTCTAGTGGAGCTTAGATCAGTATTTGAGACCTCAAGTCTTTTGTTCTATAATTGTATGGTGTTTTCAGGGCCTTTCTGAATTCCTATGTGGGCATCTGTGTGCCATTAGCTCAGCATGTCCCCAGATTTTGTGGTGAAGTCTGGGATAATCATCAGAAGAGGACACCAACATCATTAGTTGTGTTCCTGTGTGAGAGAACCTGTGCCATTTTTAGGGACCCCTGTTCTTGTTCCTCCTAAGTGTGTATTGTTGTTGTTTATATGTTTGTTTATTTTAGACCAGGAATTATTCCCAGGGGTATTTATGTACTGACCCACATTCTCAACCTCTTTTTATATTTTTATATAGATACAGGGTCTCACTGAGTTTCTTAGAACCTCACTAAGTTGCTCAAGCTGGTGTTGAACTCACCATCTTCATGCCTCCTGAGCTTTCTAAATGTAGACTAAGAAGTATCTCAAATACAGAATGGCTATCTGCTAGTTTAGCTATTTATAGATCTGAGATTAAATCCCAAATTTCCAGCTCTCTTCACATTCTCAAAGCCAGGGTTCCCTGCTCACCTTGATTGACAAAAAGTAAAATAAAATAGATAGTAAAATGACAAGGCAGCAGTATAATGGACATCTTATTTAACCACACCTGGAGGCTAATGGATAGATATGTTAATGAGCACCATTAAGGCCTATTCAAATTAAAAATCACTTGAGACTCACTTGTGGGAATACCTTCAACCAAATTCTTTGTCCTTGGGGTGAACCCAGTTGGAAGTCACTGGAAGAAGAATGGGATACAGAAAGGAGGATCATGAACCCAGTTGGTAATAAGAATGCCTTTTTCAATACTCTTTTAAAATAGATTTTGCCCCATGCTCTGCCAAAAACCAGATATGAACTTTGAAGCTGACACCAAAAAAAATGGGTTCTTCTGCTTTCATGCCCTCTACCACATTGTGGGTGTTCTATTTCTTCTTGCTAAAATAAATCCTATTCTTTTACTATTACCTTCCCTGTGTGTCCATAGATTTGATTCTTCAAAACTTGTGAGACAAGGTCCCAGAGAAAATTGGTTAAATGGGAAATTTAGTTTCATCTCAAAACTTCAGTTTCAACATAATTATTTTTTCCCATGTTTTGTTTTAAAAGGATGCCTTATTTGTAATTTTTTTCTCCAAGAACTGGCAGTTTTTAAAGATTTTGCTTTATCTTTGTGAGTCTTTCACACAAGAAAAAAGCAGGGAAAAATTAGATTACATTAAAAATAATGACTTTTTTCTAAATAAAATACTATATTCCATGTGTCACAGTTGCCAGGGGTAAAAATTGTGACATATGCAGTCAAGAAGAGAAATAACATGTGTCCACATGCTTCTGCCCTTTCAATGCTTTATTCACTCAAATTGTACTCTATAGGTTCTTACTCAAGAAACTAACAATCCTGCATGCTAGGCACTGCAATATACATAATCCATTCACAGCAAAAATTTAGTTTGATTAATTTACTGCTAACAATCCTAGATTAATTCTAAACACTGAAAAACTCACTTAATCATGACAGGCTATTGACAGACATTCCCTCTGTGTGCTAAGTTTATATGTCAGATCAAAAGTCTTAAGCCTTAGGCTTTTAGTCCAGCAGATGCACACTCACTCAGACCATGGTGACCAGGTCCAGAACCAAGGCAGGCTTTTCCTGGCTTGGAGTGACAACAAGTTGAGGAGAGGACCTATGGAGAAGTTGTGGCTTTTACAAAAGTCCAGATGAAGTGATAGAGTTTGAGAGATGAGAAAATCATGCAGAGGATTAGAAGAACAATGACAAGCGATGGGATGTCAGTTCCTCATCAGGCTTTTCAGCTTGAGTGCATCCTTGTTTCAGCTGGCTAAATCCCTGCTCATTAGCTCTATCATTTATACTAAATTTGGGGGATTTTAACCTCTCTTTCAATTCTTATTAGCAATTCTTATTAGCTATCCTGGGATTTCTCCATGATATCATTTACCCTGGGGTCAGAAATTTCTGGTCTATGGTCTCCACCCTGATCTTCTTCTCTTTCCCTCTTATCAGGCAAGTATATCCTGCTGTTACAGCTATTGACCTGTGACGAGTCCTTGCTTCCCCAGTGTTGAAGAATAACACCAAAGAAGCACGCCAAGGCAAGGTCAGAGTAGAAATTAGAAGTTTATTAAAGGACAGCAGAAAAGACTTCTCCCGGAGGAAGAAGGGGACCCAAGAGGTGGAATCCATGGAAGGGATGTTGTCTCCCCTTTTTATAGTTCTTTCAGTAATGGAATGTAGGTGGGAAGGACCAAGGGGTGGGACACAGGTGGGCCAAAGAAGTAATCTGGTCAGGAAGGACTTCTGAGTTGGCACCTTTTTGCTGGGGGCTGTTCATTAACATTTCTTTGAGGTGGACTTTGGCCTAGGGCCTTTTCGGGACTTCCATGAGTTGTCCTGTGTTTTCCCTGAGTCATTCTCCACATGGTCTCCTCCATTTTAGATTTCACTCGATATTAGACCCGGATTTATCTAACTACACTGACTACCTAACTTTAAATCTGGCTTCACTGCCAGATATTTCACTCTGTTTATCAGGTTGAGGGGAATTAACATTTTTTAGGCCATACTGGAGGACTCTGTGGGTGTGCCTGGTAAGACTTCAGGTTTCAAATTGGAGTTTTTAAAATGGAGTTGTTTAAGCTCAGAGCTAAGGCCATCCTCACAGTCCCAATTAAAGACTTTTTAAAAATGTAATGGGACCTTAATTGATGTTTTTCCTTCCATATTTGTAAGACCACTTTATTAAAATGACCTGTAGAAGCATTCCAAACATTTCCAGCAAACATTTTTGTCCTAGTGTGGAGGAAAATAAAGATGGGGCTGGACTTGATTTAAATTACAAGGAAGTTTAATCACAAGGGCTAGAGTACATAGTGAATCTGAACATCAAAAGCCATGTGAGTAACTTGGTACCTTTTTAAATAAAAAAAAATAGTTGTCACTGGACTTTCATTTTACTTATTGATATGTGGATCTGAGGATTGAATGCTGTGCCTCACACATGCTAGGCAAGCCCTCTGCCACTGAGCCAAAACCCCAGCCCTAACTTGGTACATTTTTAGTAACCTGTTTTACATTGATGTTAACCAGTAGCCTTAATAATTTTCCAAATATGTTTGGATTGAATTAATAACCCAGAAATCAGTGAGGCAAAGAATCTAATTTTATCTTCAACTGTGGTTTCAGATATCACAGTGTCTGAGTTATGATTTCCCTTTGAAGAACTTAACTGTGTGTTGTGTTCTCATTCCAACATCCCATTTGCCCAGTCCTTAGTTTTAAAACAGTCTGAAATAAGGTGTCCACCGATACCAATGTCTCTTAGCCTATTTAGAAGTCTTGTCTCCTAGAGATCAGTTTGAACTATAAGTGTGTACCATCTAAGGGTCATAGTTGGATGCTGTGAAGCTGGAAGGAATCTTCTGATGTTCCTTTCATTTAAAGGAAGTTTGTTTTTGGGGTGCATACCAGGAATTAAACTCAGAGGCACTCCACCACTTAGCCTCATCCCCAGCCCTATTACATTTTCTTTGGAAAGAGTTGCTTAGTGCCTTACCATTGCTGAGGCTGCTTTGAATCTCCATCCTCTGCCTCAAACTCCCAAGCCCCTGCTATTACAGGCATTTCCCACCATTCCTGGCTGGCATTTCATATTGCTTTTTTTTTTTTTTTTGTATAAGATACTGTGAATAAAGCTACAATGAAAATGGAATTGCAGTTATTTCTTTGAGAAAAGTTTTCCAATTCATTTAGATGTATGCCCAGAAATATTATTATTGGATTGTATGGCCTTTTTTCCTAGATTTATTATTATTATTTGTATTTATTGAGTCACTCTAGATTAACCCATGGGCATTTTATCACTGTGCTATACACCAACCTGTTCCCCTTTTTTGAGACAGCATCTCACTCATTTGGTTAAGGCCTTGCAAAATTGCTGAGACTGGTTTTGAACTTGAGATTCTCCTTTCTTATCCTCCTGAGCCACTGGGAGCATAGGCATGTGCAGCCTTGCTCTGCTACCCAAAATTATTATTAGTGGATTATGTATCATTTTTTTCTTGAGCATTTGAAGAACCTTAACACTTTTTTCATAAAGTATATTTATTAATTTTATATTTCCATCAATATTTTTATATGTATATGTACACTGGCATAATTGTAACTGACTTTTCTCTATCTTTGTAAGCAATGTTTGGAATAGTCAGTCTATTGGAGGGTCTTCCATATCATATAATATGGTTCTCAGACCCTGTGGTAATTGAGGGTATTTCCTTGCTATGATACTATCATCTTCCCTGTGAGAAGGCTTATCTATCTTTTGTGTTTTGAGTACTCCACCAACTCAGAAGAGAAGCATCTGTGGTCACAAGCTGAAGAACACTAGAAGCTATGAGATTTGAGAAAATGCAAGGAATAATTTTCTCTTAAACTTTTATAGGATGTATGGCTATTTCATCACTTTGATAAAAATTTATATACTCACCGTCACTCACACTGTGAAAGTCTTGTATTTAAATCATTCATACTTGTAAGAAATAATTTCTGGTTATTTCATTTCAATAAGTGACTTAATTCTTTTTTTAGCCATATTAAAAATCAGAAATTACTGCAAATTAAATATATGTATTCAAATTTCCATCATGATAATGTGATCAGCATTAAGTAGGAATTAAGAGAACATTGAACAAAGTTGCTATAAAACATGATTGAAACTTTCCTGCCTTTCAAGAGTGTCAGAAACAGGTTGATGAAGCAGTTTAAATTTCTGAATAGTATGTAAGTGTATTTGTGATTCATTTTTCAGTACCAGTTTCCAGGGCTGGGGATATAGCTCAGTTGGTAGAGTGCTTGCCTTGCATTCACAATTCCTGGGTTCAATCCCTAGCACCAGAGAGAGAGAGAGAGAGAGAGAGAGAGAGATAAATAAATACCACTTTCTTTGTGATGTGTGTTCTTTGTGTGTTCTTTGATAAACTATTATCTTCATGTTCGGCACTCACATGTTCTCTTTGCTTTTAGTTACTTCTGATAACTTCTGTCTTAACTGTTATTTTCTTATGAGCCTAATAGGGATAAATTTTATTATTTGGAACTAAAAAAACTGATTTTCACAAAAGGAGGTTTTCTACTGTTATATATATATTCTGATCATTCTTGTTTTATATTTTGGAGATTGGCTGTTACATTTTCAGCTTTTTAACCTACTCAATTTAAACTTGGTCAATTTGTTGGCTAGTTTCCTATCATCTGTTTCATCAAGTGAATGTAATTTGATCAATTTTATGGTCCCATTCTCTACTTTTCTACCTCATTGATATTGGTTTCTTCAAAGTTTCCCATCAAAGTCTCTGATTGGTAGTGGGGATAACTAGAAACTAAACTCAGTGCTACTGGAGTACTGAGCCTCAGACCCAGACCTATTTTTTTATTTGATTCAGTGTGAGGGCCTCACAGATTTGCTTAGTGTTTTGTTGCTGAGGATACCTTTGAAGTTGAAGTCCTCCATCCTCAGTCTCCAGAGCTACTGGGCTTATATGCTTAAGCCACCTTACGCAGCTAGATCTTGCACGTTTTAATTTGATGTCATTTTAAACTTGCAAACACAACTATATTGCACTTACAGAAATATATTTCCATTCATTATATAACTATTATTGTGGTAGTAATTTTTTTGGGGGGGTAATGTTTCTCTATAATTTTTCTGTTGTACTTACTATATTAAACATATGATATATCATGTTAGTGTCATGTTATTGACACTAACATGATATATCATTTAATATTTTTGTAGCCATGTTGCAACTAAAAATAAATAAGCTCATATTTCTTCAATCTTATATGACCCAATGTAGCTAGTTTCAGAAACACTTTTTAGTGTTTGTACTCAAATTTGTCATTTTATGATGAGTAGACCAATGACAAAATTTAGATTCATTCAAAATAGAAACATTTAATTGTATTTATTCATGTTATCATCACATCTGATAAGCCTATAAAGAACATAGTAGTGTGACTACTTCGTAGGTTCTTGTGAGTTGATTTAGTAATTAGTATATTACCACAATATGTCCATTAGAAACAGCTCATAATTTACTCAGTGTACATTCATTAAAATATGATCTTTTGAGAGAACTTTATCATGAAAGCATGATGATATACATGGATATTTAGCCCAGCAGAACTAATGAACAGGAAAAAAAATCTAACTATTTATAATTGCTGGTCCAGAAATGTAGCTCAAGAAAATAGACAAGGAAGGGTACAAACAAAAGTATAAAAGGCAATAGATATACACATTTTCTACTTTCTTAATGGATATTGAAAGCAACATATAAAACTGCATATTTAGAATATATGTCTCAGGTCCCTCAAAAATTAAAACAAACAAACAAACAAACAAAAAACAACTCACACTATGTGGGAAGCATTCTAAGTATTCTTCTTTATATTATTTGACACATATTTTGGGGTTTCTAAAGAAAAAAACATGTAAAAAATAGAGAGTGTCTTCAGACTTTAGTGTTTAATATTTTTTATTCATCAAACACACACACACACATACATTTGGCTTTTTACAAAAATCCTGGTTAAATTCTACTAATTTACACTTTTTTTCAGAGTGAAACCAAAGGCTTCAGGATGTGTATCTTCTAGTCTAGCATGTACTTTGTGCCACATTAGTCATTCACCAGTGGAAATCAGCCCTCATATGGACTGAGGAAAAACTATCATTCAATTTCAGTTAATCCAGGTTTTCTCTTATTGTATATGTAGGAGCAATGCTCTGTTGTGAATTCTGTAAGCCCACCAACTTAACCAAGGCACTGATTAATTAATTAATTAATTAATTAGTTAATTTTTAATTTTACTCTGGAATTGACTTAAGTAAATGTGTGGCTCCTTATTTTATTCTTCTTATTTTTGTTCTTCTTTGTACTGGGGATCAAATCTAGTAGTGCTCTATAATTGAGCAAAATCCTGTTTGCCTACGTTTTTAAAATTAGTTTTGTACTTTCATTAGTATCAGGAATTAAACCCAGAGAAACTTAACCACTGAGTCACTTCAAATTTTTTTTTGTTGTTGTTAAATTTTTGAGGTTGCCTTTACCCTTGAGAATTACATGCTTTTGCCTTCTGAGCTACTGGTATTACAGAAATTCACCATTATAACAATGAGTCTTGTACTTATTGGTTGGCCTCACCATCACAACTTACTAAAATTATAGATGTACACCATCATGCCTGGTGCTTGCTGAGCAAGTGTGAGGTACTGGGTTCAATTCTCAGAATCACATATACATAAATAAATAAAAAAATAAAAGTTCATCCACAGAGTATGTATATGTATGTATGTGTGTATATATATATATATATATATTATATATATATATATATATATATATATAAAATCTCCCCACATATCTCTAGCAAGATACATACTTCAAATTTGTTTTTTATTTTATTACTAAATTAATATTTGTTAATAACATTTGTTATTAAACCCATACTATTATAATAATTAGGCTTCATGAATCTGGATAATGAACTAAAAGTAATGTATATGTCCTGGTATTAGGGGATTACAATTCTTCAGTTATTTACAATATATATCATGTACCTTTGATTTGCAACTTTAAGTTATCTCCTTCAAATAGAAATTAAAATTGAGAGTAAACAATGTGTAGTCCAGATTTTTTTCACCTAAGTCCTAAGTGCTGATTCTGTAATTTAAAGAAGTTTTAGATAATTAATTCATTTTTAGTAAATTTCAGGTATTAGTTATTTTAGGGGTTTTGGTGATTGACCCCATTGGCACTTTACCAATGAGTCACAGCCTGAGCATTTTCAATTTTAAGACATGGTCTCTCTATGTTGCATAGGACCTCACTAAGTTGCTGAAGTTGGACTCCAACTTGCAATCCTCCTTACTCAACCTTCAACATTTCTGTGATTACAGTAGTGTTCCACTGCTCCCCTATAGTTATTAGATTTTAAGAGAGCACAATTGGAAATTGAATGACCTTGCTTAGCTGGCTTTATATTTGTAATCCTCTGGCCTCAGCTTCCCAAATTGCCAGTTTTACAGATGTATGATAAATTGTGTATTACTCATATATGTGTAAATAACGTCAGGGAACTTTATGCTCAGGATTTTATTTCTCAGGTTTCATTTTGTCTCTTAGTAAATGCCTCGTGACTCCTTTTTCATAAATCTGACTTTTCCTGTGCATAGTTTCTTCTGTCTAAAAACATGGCCATGAGACATAAATGATTTTTGTTTGTTTTAAAACAGACCTGTGCCTTGCTATGTTAGAATAAGACCCAGGACATATGCACGAGCATAGATAAGAAGATTGCTGACACTGAACTAGAGCAAATGCAGGAGTAAGGAGGCTGAGGAACCCAGAGAACTGAGGAGTGTATGAGACTGAGAACACTAATCAGCAGGGAGATCAAGTTTATATTCTATATAAAATAAATAGGCAATACAAGAAAACATATGTATGAAGTATTAGAATATAGTAGTTAATCATGTAAAATATTTATTCACTCATTAAACAGCAACAACAATCAATAGATTATTAGCAGAATGTTCATTAGAACATAATAAATGTTCATTTTAGCAATAAGAAATATATATAATACAAATTTAGAAATTGGCATTAGATATCCTTTCAAAAAGAGATAAATAGACAGATATGGCAAGACATGCCTGTAATCCCAGGAATGAGGGCTGAAGCAGGAGGATTATAAATTGGAGGCCAGCCTAATACACTTATATAAACTCTCTGCCACTGTAAAAAATAATCAAAAGGACTAGGGATGTAGTTCAGTGGTAAATGACCCCAAAGTGCCATCTGTGTCTAAAAATGCAAAACAGAGAGAGTGAAAGAAGGATAGAAATTGAGGGGCAGAGAGAGAGAGAGATATACAAAGAGAGACAGAAAGAAAGGGAAAGAGAAAAGAAATAAGAGAGAAAGAGAGAGAGAGAGAGAGAGAGAGAGAGAGAGAGAGAGAGACAACCAAGATTAAAAATGTACGTTTGTACATGGGTTGTGTAGAGAAATAGAGAGAGAGAGAGCCAAGATTAAAAGCATACATTTGTACATGGGTTGTGGAAAAACAGTGAAACACCTGCAATGCTTGTGCAAGATTTGGGTTTGATCTCCATCAGTGCATGCACACACACACTCACAAAAAATGAATATTTATTTACATAAGAATATTAAAAACTAGACAACTTACAATAGGGGTTGATGTATAGACATAGTTTTCTTATATACTTATTACAAATTATAAAGTAAAAATGAAAATTAAAAAAGCCACAGTATATTCATATAAATGTAAGTGGATCTCATATTGAAAACTCAGGTTTTTTTGAACAGTAATCCATTACATTTTTATTTTTCTATTTTACTGGCTGGAATTTTGACTGCTTTATGCATTCCATAAATTATTTATCTTTTAATTCCTGCAAAGCACATGTGAACATAAAATTAACTTTATAAATATTTTCAGGATGTAATTCTTTATCATTTAGTATATTCACATATAAACCATTCCCAAAATTTAGTTTCAGGAACTATTTTAGATGAAAAGAAATTAGTGTCCACTAGCAGTTTTTTCTTTTTCTTTTTCATAAAGCTCTTGGCAATGACTAATATGTGTTTTTGCTTCTTGAATTTACTTGCTCAGAAAATTGCATATAATATTAATTGTTAAACACATTACAGTTTTTCTGCTTACTTTCAATTAGCTTAAGGTTTCCATGTACACATTCATTGTAACATTTAGTGCTCTCATGAAATATACTTTCTCAATATGGCTGGGATAATAGCTCAGAGGTAGAGTGCTTTCTTAGCCAGTGTGAGGCCCAGAGTTCAATTCCTAGTAACGGAAAGATAATATTGCTGAGTAATATTCTACTGTAAGGATTTACGTGTTTCCATTTATCTATTTACCTTGCATTGATTTTACATTTTGGTTCTTATGAATAGTCCAGCAATAAATATCCCTATATGAATGACAGTCTCAACATATCTCTAATTACTTTTGGTATATTTCAGAGGTAAATTCTTGTTCATCTAGTAATTCTTTATTTTACCAAATATCACCAAGGTAATTTTACTTTTGTATCAAAGAGAAATGAGATTTTCAATTTCCTGCATAATGACCTATTTTTCTTTTCCATATTGATCCATTTTAGGGTATTCTTTTTTTGCAAATGTTAATATTTTTTGTTTACATAATCTAAAATAGTTGCATTTGGATAGGCAAAAGGAACAAAAAAAAATACTGCCAAAAATAAACACATAGTGGTTTATTCAACAGTCTCACAAAAACAAATTAGAACTGTGACAGAAATTTGTACATGTCACGTGCTATGAAGTCATCTAGATGTCAAGTGCTATGAAGTCATCTAGATTTTAGGACTTATCATTGACTTAACAGCTTGAAAAATTTGAGGATCTCTGGGATGTATAACATCTTTCAATGGTTGAGTCTTTTATTGTGGGGTAATTATGAAGGGTGCATTTTGGCACTGGAGTGTGAGAACCTAAAAATTATATATATAGGCTGTGTGCTCAATCAGCTTCTTAATAAGGAGGATTTACTGTCCTCTAGCCAAGGTGAAAAACTGGAACAAATAGTTCTTTTAAAACAAAAAGGAAAACTTCATAATTATGTCTTCACTTTCGTGTTGAGGTTATTTTTTGTACAGAAGTTTTTTCAAGTCCAATTTATTATTTCTTATTTTTACTTTGGAAGCATAACTAACACTTCACAGTTAAATCTGATGAAGAAATATGTAATTGTTTTCTTCTTAAGTTTTATAGTTTTAACTCATATTTTAGTGTAAGATACATTTCATGTTGAATATTGTACATAATCTCATCTAAACTCCAATAACATAACTTGAAACATAAATATGCATTTATATCAATCTTGCTTAAGGCAGAGACTACTTATTCTCAATATACTATGTAACAATAGATAAGTTTTACTTAATTTTATGAGACATAAACAAGAACAACTAGTGAGAAAAATTGAAGCACAATATTTCAAAAAAAATCAACTTTTTTTTTTTTTTTGTACCTGGGGTTGAACCCAGGGGCACTGCACCACTGATCCACATTCATATACCTTTTTATTTAGAGACAGAATTTCTCAAAGTTGTTTAGAGCCTCACTAAGTTCCTGATTCTATCTTTGAACTTATTGTTTTTCTATCTCAGCCTCTTGAGCCACTGGAATTTTAGGTTTGTGCCACCATTCTTGGTTAGTTTAAGTATTTCACAAAGATGCAATATTGTTCACCTGTATTACTGGAAATTATTCTCACTTATTAGTGTTAGTAATCAAAAAAACTTTAGGATAAATGTGGCCTCTTTTGTTGATAGCTGAAACTGAATTTTCACGTCTATATCACGGTGCACTCGTGTGACAGGGTGGCTTCACTTACATCAGGTGTGTTGTAGAATTGATTTTTATTTAAATTATTAGTTCTTTCCCATTAATTTGTATTCATATTTTTTAACTAAAACTAATATTTGGACTTCTTTCCATTAAATATTTAGAATAATTCTTGCAATTAAATTTAAGATGTTATCCTATCAATGCATATATATCATAATCATGGAATTTACTTCCCATTTATGTCATTTAAAAATCATTTTGTATTGACACAAGTTCCATGTAGCTTTATCTTCTTAATTAGAAAGACCCAGATAATAATCTTATCAGAGAGTTCTAGTGCATTCTTTGGTATCTTATTTAAAAGCACTGGGTTCTTCTACACTCTCTTTTATGGGTTTTCACATTTTCATTCTTAGCACTTTAAGGAAACAGATGAAGTATTCTTTCTAGAATTTCTAAAGAATATTTTATCACAATTCCTGTGAAATGCATGGTAGTATTTTCATGAAAATGTATTGTTGATTATTGATTTTCTAAATTGAGACATCAGCCATTACTCAAAATTATTCCAAGTCCTTTCTAGAAGCTTCAGAAGAACACTCTTGAGTATATTATTTCCATCAGTGATGTAAATAATATGGACACAGATCCTGTTTTTCTGGTATGTCTCTATCCAAAATCTCAAAGAGTAAGAAAATTTGCATGTGGTATGTGGTCTAGTGGAAATTTGGGGGATTTAGAGTCATGCATAGTTGATTATGAATTCTACCTAGTCTGCTTAATAGCTGTGGATATTTGAACATATTTCTTTTCTTCAAATCATTATATAAGCTTCATTTATAAAATTGGGTAGTATGATATAGAGTTCATGATATAAGCAATTATTTCTTCTTTTCTGTACTTATAAACTAGGTATTGTGTTTTTATCTTGACCTGTTAAAATGCAGAATCAGTTTCCAAGTCCAAGATCTAATATTTCTTTTCTTTTCTTTTCTTTTCTTTTCTTTCTTTCTTTCTTTCTTTCTTCCTTTCTTTCTTTCTTTCTTTCTTTCTTTCTTTCTTTCTTTCCATTTTTTTGGTGGGGGTTTGGTGTACTAGGGATTGACCTCAGCAGCACTTGGCTACCGAGCCACATCCCCAGCCCTATTTTGTATTTTATTATAGACAGGTTCTTACTGAGTTTCTTAGTTCCTTGACATTGCTGAGGCTCAGTTTAAACTTTGTTTAACAATCTTCCTGCCTCAGTCTCCTAAGCCACTTGGATTAGGGTGATGCACCACTGTGCCTGGCATTTTTTTTTTTATTTATTGTGGCTCATAGGAACCAGTAAAGATGAAAGTGAATAGTATGGTACCTACACTCAAAAGGTCCTTTATTTCTTTTGATTTTGCTTTTAAAATCCTGCTGTGTACAAAATAACAAGCCCACATTAGAGAAGGAATTATCAAAGCAGAGAATTAAGATGCTTCTGATGAGGATGATAGCTAACCCTCTGAAGTTAAGCAGTCATCAGCTAACTGTTTCTACCAGGAAAAAACAGATAAGACCAGCATAAATTAATAAACAGACCAATCATGATCTAATATGAGTGACTCATCCATCAATTTTAATTGGAAACCAGGATTCTGTCACATACTTTGAGAAAATTCTGTGGAAAACAGCAGTTGCCTTGTTGGTACTGTTTTCCTTTTTCCCCAAGGTAAGTCTGGACCATTACTGAAGTGATATTAGCTTATGCAGACATGTATACATCATATTGATGCTAAAACTCTCACAGTACCTCATACCAAGTGAGGAAACAATATCACAGCCTTGGCATTAGATCAAAGGCTAAGTTTCAAAATAAGATGTTTGTCTTTAATATATTTAAGCTTTAGAGTCAAGGCTGTGAAAATATATACCAAAATGAGACATACAACTCTTGAAACTCTCTCTTTTCTGCTGTCTGACATCTGAAATGATAATAAGTCTGTATTCAGCATCAAATAGAAAAAAAAAATTATCTTTTGGACCCTGTCTTGTTTGGTCTTCCTTCTCTTTCTGAGGGCAGTGCCACTCCTGCTGTTTGGTTTTGAGAAAAAGAATTTATAAAAAATTCTATTCTCATACCTCTTGTATGGAATGAAGGGGTCCAGGCTCTTTGACTCCCCAAGGTCAGAGGTGCCATATTCTCAAAATGGAATGTGACCACTATGAACTAAGATGTACTAAAGCCTTAAAATAGTGGCAATTGTAAGGATGCAGTTCTAAATACATATATTTTTTATTAGTAATTTTATATTTTCACATAATAATAGTGCTCTTTATATATTCAGTTTTGTGATTAAAATAAATTTCAACTATGTCTTTTTATTGTATATGCTAAAATAGTATACTACACCTGTGCCTAACATATTATTTGTATTGGAAATTAGAGGAGTGCTTCCCAGTTGAGAGCTCTAGCTGGCTTTTTAGTAAATGCACCCAAGAGCCTGCCTATTTTGACTCCTTCTGGCCTCATTCATTCCTGGAGTTGATGTCATCTACTGTTATTTGGAGAGTAGACTCAGTGGATTCAGACTAGGATGGCAGCAGTTTTCAATCAGGTGCTCTTGGGTGATAATTCTTCAATCCAACATGATAAGTACAAGAGGTATGGCTTACACTATCTGATCAAGTTTTAATTTCTGGAGCTTGCCATTCTTTCAGATTCATTTCTAGGCTTCCTTCTCAATGCTCAGGAAACCCAGATGCTGCTTCCACTCAGATGATAAAATATCTATAGGGAGAATGCAAGGCATTCTGAAAGCCAGGCAATAGTTACTGCAAAGTATTGAGACTGTATCTGTATATTGGAAAGGGAGACCATTTGAAAAATGTTTCATACAGCAATTGTCATGACTGAAAGTGTTTTGGGTAGATGTGAACTACAGTTTTCAGTACTTGCAAAAATGACTCATAGAGAAGTTTGTTCTCAGTATTCTCTGGCCAATTCAGTGGGAAATACCTCAGTAGCTGAAATTCTGGACCTTCTGTCCTATCCAATTATGGTAACTTCAGGCATAATGTGAAGTATATATGGACAGCTTTGTTCTGAAAGTATGGCACCTCCTTAGATTTTGTGGTATTGAATGGCATGATCATCAAAAAAGAATCTCAAATACAGAGGTATTTTTTTCTCTGCATAAAAGTGTTGCTGGTATATAGGTGACTGAGTTGCTTTTTTTTTTTCTCTTGAGCTTTCTATCTGTCTGAGAAGGAGACCTCAAATTCAGAATGCTGGACTTATTCTTTAGGTTTATTTTTTAGGGTCTCACAATATAATCATCTGTTTTTATATTTCTGTTTACATTCCCAATGACAACTTTATTACTCCACAACATAATAAACTGTTTCTAATATTTCAAATAGAAAAATTATTTTGCAACTATTTTTTTCTAACACTAGATGGCATGGTTTTCATAACATTCATTTTATTTTTTAGTTATAGGTGGACACAATATCTTTATTTTATTTTTATATGGTGCCAAGAATCAAACCCAGTGTCTCACATATGGTAGGCAAGCACTCTACCTCTGAGCTACAACCCAAGTTCTAGGTGGCACTGTTTATGAGATTTTTCTCCTCCTTTTTATGAGAATTTAATATGAGAGAGAGGAAAAAAAGAGAAGAATCACTTGATACTTTGTAATAAAATGCTTGTTCTTGACCTCTCTTTTTCTTCCATAGACAGAGATAACTTACTGGAATGTATTTAAGTGGGGATTCCCCATTGTAGACTTGGCAGGATGATATATCTTCATGTCATTGTCATACTTTCTCCTGTGTCAGTTTTTTTTTCCTGAGATATCCACAGCTGTCATGTCTATATACTTTTGGAGTGTATACCCCATTTGAGTCTCTGTGTCCTCTCCTACCAAGAGGAAGCAGTCTGAAATATAGTGTGGAGATTATCTGGGGAGTAGTTGGATGCTCTGCACCTGAAATAAATCTCTTGAGACACCCTTCACTTAAGTCTTTTTTTTTTTTCTTTGACTATGGGCAATACTGCTACATGATAATTGACATGCAGTTATTTCTTTGACTTACTCATTTTAATTCTTTGAATTTGTACCCAGAATTAATTTAACCATGTTATATTTTATATCTGTTTTAAATAGTTCAAAAGTTTACATTATTTTCATAAATAAATTTTTTTAAACTTACATTTTCATCAACAATGTGCAAGGGTTTTCTTTTTCATATATTCATAGTGTCTTGACTCCTTTTGGTATTAGATTATTGACAAAACTATTCTCTCTCTTTTTGGGGGGTAGGGACTGGGGATTGAACTCAGGGGCACTCAAACACTGAGCCACATCCACAGTCCTATATTGTATTTTATTTAGAGGCAGGGTCTCACTGAGTTGCTTAGTGCCTTACTTTTTCTTAGGCAGTGCATTGATCTCAAGGTCCTCCTGCCTCAACTTTCCAAGCTGCTGGGATTACAGGAATGTGCAACTGTGCCTGGTGACAAATTTTACTCTAACACCTGTGCTCAGTATACAAGTGTCCACTATTTGACTTGTGCATCAAATAAATCAGGGGAGATTTTGGAGTCCCGTCTGTCAAGCATCCACAGATAGAGTGTGTGGAAACCTTTTCTGGGAATTAACAAATACATGTGCTTTCTAATCCCTTCTTTGAACTACTTCTTGGGATTTTAGCAGCTCATGAGATACTTGCAAATCAATGGAAAACCAATAGTTTATATTCTAGGGGAGATTTGCATATGATCAGTAAGCTTTATTCCCAGAACTTGAGCATTTGGAATGGTTTTCTATTTGGGTTCCTCTACCTAAGCCTCCTACATTTCTTTTTCAGAGTGTTTTGTTATATGTGAGGTAATTAGTTTCTTCCATTGAATGGAAGATGTTAAGAGATTACATCAGAAAGTGAAGAAAAAAATTTTCTGCTGGGAAAAATTAGCCGTCATTAAATTTTTAGAGGGAAAAACTGGAGACTGGAACTCTTTGTATGCTGAACACCCATAAATGCATAAACCAAATTATTTGTGATTTTAATTCTCTGTCCTGATCCCAGTGTTTTAAGCCAATGGATGCCCTTTCATGAACATAGATAACTATCATTTTTTCCTGTGTTCTTAATAGTATGAATGTGAAGATCCTTCTTTAGCACAAGCAAAATTAATATCTAAAGCACAGAACACTATTTAGAGGTAGGGTGTTATACACATTGTACCATGGTAGGGTGTTATATATATGATCTCAATATTCCTCTTCTCAGGGTGACACTGGCTGTTTTTAATTCTGTTCCAATTACATAGCACATTGCCTAAGGCTGGACTTTGAGACCCAAGTATACCCTAGCAATTTAAAATCATCAAATGGCAAATATTTTGCCAGTTGTACAGCTTATATAAATCTCTCAACTCAATTTTTATTTGCCTAAGAGGAACTTGAAACATAATATTTCCTATTAATGTATTCATGTATGGAGAGAAAGTCAGGAGCTACTATTCATTTATATTCCCAACATTGCCCTCATTTAAGTTATATCTTTTATCATTGGGCTGGAAATTTAACCCGGTGCTTTGCAGATTGTATACACAAATTTTGACCCCAAGTCTTTCTATAGGTTTGGCCATATTAACCATTCAATGGTTGTTCTTGAGGTGTTTATATTTATGTTCACCTTTCAATTTTTATTGTGTAAATATAATTTTACATACATATACATTCATCTATGGATTTTGTTTTGATTATTATCCTTCATTTTTATTATAGTAAAATAAGTTCTTCTTTTAATTCAGAATTTGGGGGCTGAATTCATGTATAACATATAACATGCCAGATAAATTTTAGAATTTTTGCTCTGGTCACTTCTTTCATTAAGAGTAAAATATGCTAACATTTTAATGAGGTGATGTTGTAGATTTAAAGAAATTTTACAACTTGGAAATGATGAGTTTTATCATGGTGTGTATGTATGGTGTGTTTGGTCAAGTCTTTTATATTCTTTTTTATATATTTATTTTCTTGATATATACTTATTTTTAAACATGCCTGAATGCAAAATACCACATGTATGTGACATCTTCATAAAATTATGTGATGACTCACATATTTGTTAAACTGGATATACTATGATGAAAACGGGTTCTGGAAATCATTTTTTAACTGAATTCTCTTTGTCTTTCTAACCCTATTCTATTTATATCTTTATCAATGTACATTGCCTTTACTCCATGTCCTGGATTTCATCTGTTTGGACCAATACTGCCAAATCCTTATATGTTATCATTGTTCAGATATGCAGTAATTTTAATAACCATAGGCTTTTGCTGGAGAATGAACATGTATTTTCAATAGCCATTTCTTGAAAGAAATAACAAATTTTACTCTCTCTTTAGTTCCTGAGAATTTATTTGCTCCATGTGTTTACTGATACTATTTGATTTTTGTCTCACATATATGATTTTATTTGCCATTTTGAAATTTATAAAACTATTGAACTATGTTATAATTATGGAACACTTAAGTTTCCTTTTGAAAGGTGGCTATTGAAGTCTCTTCCCTTCCTGGTACTGGGGATTAAATTCAGAGGCACCTAACCATTGAACAACATCCTAGACTTTTTTATTATTTTCTTTTTACACATGGTGTCACTTAATTGCTTAGGGACTCAATAAGGTGCTGAGACTGGGTTTGAACACACAATTCTCTTTCTTAAGTATCCCAAACCGCTGGGAGTACAGAAATCTTTTACCATTCATAGCTCTTACCTTCTCTTTTTTTGAGTCTGTTTTTGACATTTTTAATTTTTTTATTTACTTTTTTGGTACTCAGTTTTAAAATCAGGGATTCTTAACTACTGTGCAACATCCCCTGATCTTTTTACTTTTTCAAGATTGAGACAGGGTCTGTATATTGCTTATGGACCTGGATGAGTTGCTAAGTCTATCTTTCAACTTGGGATCCTCTTGCCCTAGCTTGTATTACACCTTTATTATATATGAGGCATACATTTTGTCATATATGAGACAATTAGTTTTTTTTTTTTTCAATTTGTTACTTCAATTTGTACCCTTTAATGGTATCATATTATAAATATAAGTTACATTTAAATATTTTTTTCTGTTTTGTTATAAAGCTACCATTTAACTTTGAAGACAAACAGCCATATTCTGTCTTTTATACTATTATTATTATTATTATTATTATTATTATTATTATTATTTTATTATTTTGGATGATTACAGAAAGATGTGCCATACTACTCAGACACATTCACAGTCATTTTTATAGTTCATTTTGTGTAAACATCTCAGAAAGATACTTAAGCTGATCTTAATTTTGTAATATTTCTTTCTTTTTCTTCCAAGTAGTTGGTATTACAGTCACCAACCATTATGTACACTGTATAAATCTCTTTCTTGTATAAACTTTGCATATTTTATATTTTTCTTTTATATTAAAGTATTTTTTTTTACCAGTGAATGATTTATTAAGTCATCATGGAAATGATACAATAGCATTTTTGTTATTCAAATACTCCATTGTTTCAGAAGTTTTCTTTGGAATGGTTGTCAGTTTTTATTCTTTATGGTAGTTCAGTTTTTGTGTTTTATCATTTTCTAAAGGGCCAGAGTCTTTTTACGTATTCTGTCTTTAGTTCCACAGGGCTAATAATTCACCTCATTATGAGATCTATATTGATTTCTGTAATGTTATATTCTATAGTCATATGTGGTACAATGTTTTCATTAATGATAAACTTTATTAATTTAATATCTAAATTATAACTTAGGTTTGTAGTGGTCTATACCATTTAGAATTATGTAAGTACTCTGCATCATTAGCAAAATAACAGAATCATCTTCAGGTGCATTTTCCATAATGTATCCACATCATTAAATGAGGCATCATTAGACATACTATACATTTTACAAGTATATAATATATAAATAACATAAAGATTTTACTTGTGGAATTTACCAGAACTCTTTTAATTTCAGTTTTGTTATCAATGCAACATTTGTAATTACTGAAACTTTCTATGCTATATTCACTGTTAATATGTTTAAGTATTACTCCTTTGTTAGTATTTTCCCTCTACGCTCTACCTATAAAAATTGCCTTTCTCAAAATATTGAACACAATATTTAGCTAAAAAAATTACTTTTATTTGGAATTAATCATTTAATAGTGTAATGTCTAGTACCCTAAATTTTTAGCCTCTCCCTAATGCTGTTCCCCACCACCTTTTATAAAATTTATTTGATCTTATTAAACAATGCAAATATTTGATCAGCATCAAAGCTCTACAGATCAATGAATTATTACAAATTGAGTATACTATGTTACTACAATTTATATTAAGAAATAGAACATTAGTGATGCTACAGAGAACAGTTTCATGTCCTCTTGCTCTCACTATACCCTCCAGTCACCCTAGTGGTAACTTCGACTTGTTTTCTCCAACTAGTTCTTTTAAGTATTATTCTTAAAAAAGGAGTGGGATTATTTATTTATTTAATTATACAAAAATGAGTAAAATATGTAGCTCATTATCTAGGAAACAAATTCTCACACCAATTATGCTTGTAGCTTTGTTGGCAGAGCAAATCAGAGGGTGATCTAGGAGTCAGAAAAAAAGATGGGTAGCTCAAAATGTCAGGGATGGAGCATTAAGAGTTCAGGTATGAAAGGTTACCAGAGTATAAGTATTGATGTGATGGGTTGAAGAAAAAGAAAAAAAAAAGTTTGGGTATGAGTTACTGGAGACAATCTGAGGGAGCTCAGATGGAAAAGATCAAGAAGTGGATCAACAGCAGATTTAAGTTGGATGAGCAGTGCCTGGAGGGGGAGAAATTAGAAGTCTTTAAAGAGTGTGATATCTCTGGTAAAGCTCTAAAAGCAGGAAACCAGGACTGTGGCATTCTTGTTTGATTACACGGTTAAGTTCTGGTTTTAAGAAATTTCCAAACACAAGGCCACTGGTGTAAGTATCATGCTGTCACAATACTTCTCCTATTTGGGATCAATCTTCTTCTCATCTAATACCCAGTTAGCAGTTTATTCTTCCTCTTCAGATCCATTCTTTTACTCCTTTACCACTTTTTCTTCTATTGATTCCAGTTTGTCTTTTCTTCCATTGTGTCTATGTTCAGATCCTTGATTCTCAACTATGCCACATTCCTTATGCTTTACTCTGACATTGTTGTGGGACTGGGCATAGGCTCATGGAAACTTTGGTAACCAGGGACCTGACTTAGGGAACCTGGACAGTGGAAGGTGGTGGCAGATGCAGTCTATTTTCATGGATAAAGCAGCAGTGGCAGCTACCTGTTGAAACAGTCAGAATATTTTGGATTCCAAGAGTAGAAATGATGACTTATTAAGGTGTACCTATGTAGGCAGTACCAAATCAATTTTCCACAAGGCTCTAAAGTTTTTTATGGCAAAGAATAGGATTTGACAATTCCAATAAATTAACATATTTGTAATTTCAGTCTTTTTTTTTCTTTCTATTTCATGTTTTTCTTCCTGGTTGGCATGCAATTTTGAATTTGCTTTTTTGTTAACTTGCCTCAGTAGTAGTGACTTATACTCCTTTGTAAATTTATGTAATGGTTGAATATTTCCTCTTTTACTAAGTGAATTTAGAAATATTTTGACTGTAACATACTCTTTTGGTATGCCTTCTTTTCCTCACAAATATAACATCACTTTCATTCTGTCGTATCAACTTTTTGCTACATATGAACTTTAAAAGTTTATATTTTACTGACTTAATATTTTACCTATGATAACTGAGTGTTCCTCATTCTAAAATATTAAAAATTGGACTCCAGATACATACATCCATGGAAATATACAGGGAAGGGTCTTAAAAATTAAGTAACACAGATCACTGATGTAGTTTCTCCTTTCCTAATATTCAAATAAGTACCATGCACATTTATTGTAAGAGGATGACCAAGGATAGACAGAAAGAATAAATAGATATTAGTTTGAATAATCCCATACTCCATGGAATTGAGAGAGTTTCAAGGTTTCAAAAAAAAATAATAAAATAAAATAAGACCTCCACTCTGGACATGGCTCTGTCCTCTGCACTGCATCTGGAGACAGTGTATGATGTCACATTTTTACCCATCACACTCACTTTTGTGCATAATTAACCTGTCTTGCTACATTCTCCTGGCTCAGTGTCCCATCTCTTTCTTAATCTACTGTGCATGAAATTTCCTTTTGTGTGATTTTTTCAAATACTCTGTACAAGAATAAAAATAAGCTCAATGGGGGATCTCCCTTCTATGTTTCTATAGTTCTCAGATTCTATGAGGCTTTAATGTTTTAACTTGTTTTGACATCACCATTCTCTCTCTCTCTCTCTCTCTCTCTCTCTATATATATATATATATATATATATATATATATATATATATATATATAAGAAGAAGGGAAACATTTGAAACCACACACACACAAAAATACCAATAGCCATTAAAAGCTAGAATGATTATCTTCCAGAATTTCTGGAAAGACTGTAGATTTGCTAATTCTTTGATATTAATCTTCTGTCATGATAATAAAACATCCATAACTCCAAAATAATTAGTTTTTTTATTATTTTAAGCTGTTATATTTGTGATTATTTCTTTTAGTAGCAATGAGAATCTAGGGATTTTTTGCAAGTTTAATTGATGATATGACCAAACTGAATCATGCTAAAGTGGTAGGTATCAAATATAAATACTGTTGTCAAGGTTGTGAATATATTTGCAAATTATAACTGAAAGCTGCCTACCATATTTTTAGAAATAGAAACAGCTTGGCAAGGCAAATTTTTCAAATTCTTCAGTATTTTATTTTTTCTTTAATTTTTTAACTTCTGCTTATTGCAGATGTGACTTTAGGAAGTATTCTCTCTATGCTTTATATAACTTCACACTGCTTCTTCTTTATAAAATATTTTGTTCTAAAATACTTTTGAATATATTTTATATTTTGCAGTACTCAAAAGTGTAGGGCTGATTCTAACAAACTTCCTGAAAATATATGTTTTTATTTTTAAAGATTGAAAGAATTCTTTATTGCGTCTGTCATCTACTTAACTGAGAACATGGAATTTAATGGTTTATGTTTCTTTCACTTCTTTCACTAAGTGGATGTATTTTTGTCTGTTTGGTGATCTTGTTTTTTTTTATGTTTCTGAAATGTAAGTTTTTAAGATTCTCACCAATGTTTTTAACATGGTGAAAGTAAGGTATATACAAAGTAGCTTCCTTGTGTAGCTTGCTATTTTAATTTTGTTATTTCCCCAAATTAACAATAATAGAGCTTAAAAAGTAGATACTTTCAAGGTCATCACAAATGAAGGGTGTAAAAATAGAAAAAAATAGATAAAATAAAAAAGTCAACAAATCATATGCACTTTGGTTTCTGATTAATGTGTATAATGTGGTGAATTTCTGATTGGATGTTATCTAAAGTGTGCTGTCATTGTGTAGATAAAAATTTGAGAATGAAAACTTACATTCAGAATGTTCACATAAAACTGTTTTCTCATCTTTAACATGTCTAAGAGTTTTCATCAGGGGTATTAAAGGATCTCTATAGTCCTTATTGTATAGTGTTCAGTAACTTTGAAACCATTTCTGAATTCACTTTCCTGAAACTTTAAAAAGCTGAGAGAAACGTATCTTGTAGAACATAAAACAATCAATTTAAAAAATAATGTATCCTATGTTTAAATGGTATCTCAGCATATAAATTATGACACTGAATTTTATACCTACAAATATGTGGCAAATAGGAAAAAAAAATTACCAAAACCTACATATCTACTAATATTGTAGCCAAAACGTCACTAATAATATTTCATTATTTCTCCATATTATCTACTAAATTCTGAATTTGCTAAATTATTGTCAAAGTTTTACCACACTGCCTAAGTTTTAAAATATATTACAAATCTTTTTTTGTACCATTGATTGAACCTAGGTACACTTAAGCACTGAGCCACATCCTGAGCTCCCATGTCTTTTTGTATTTTTATTAGAGATATTATTTTTCTGATTGACTTAGAACCTTGCTAAGTAAAATAGGCAATATTTATACTTGTTATCCTGCTGCCTCATTGTCCCAAGTCACTGAAATTATTATAGGTTTGTATCATCATAGCTAGCATATATTAGCAATCTTATGATTGATGCTTGTTTCTCTTTGTTTTATAATAGTTATGATCATTTTTTACAAAATTATATAGTGTATTTGGGGATGTATATTTTGTACATAAACATTTATAATAGTTGCACAAAGGGTACAAGAAGATAAATAGTCTGCTATAATATTTTTATTTTAATTTTAGTAAACTTATATAATACTGACTCTAATTAAATTGAAATGGTAAGATGGAAATTATAATTTTCATAGCAACCAGTAAAAATAATATACAATGTCATTGAAATACTAGAAAAGAATAAGCTGAGTTTAATAATTATTAGTTTAAAATTATTGATGGCCTCACTAGTCCTAATGGTACAAAATAAGAAATAACTCAAATGTTCTTGAATGTTGAAATTAATCATTTGTAGTGCATCCATAAAATACAAAAGCAGTCATCAATACAAAGGAGCACTTCTCTGATGCACACATGCTTATTGACTGTCACAGATACTGAATAGTTCAGCAGCTGTATTTAAATTATATTGCATGATGTCAGGCAAAATAAAAATATAGTTCTATAATACATTACACTAACATCTTTCTGAGAACAAAAAGTTGCATGTAAAAGAAAATGTTTTTTTTGGCGGGATGCTATAAATATTCTGCGTTTAAAAGCAGTGAAGGTTTTCATCATTCTATTTCTTAAAACTAAAATAATGTATTTCTATGACATTCAAGAGATGTACATATGACCTCACCAAAAAAAAATATATATGGAGAGGGGCTCATCTCTGTTGGGAAATAGGTAGAAGCATAGAAAAATAAAAATGGCATATAATAAGGAGGTATTAATTCTGGGTAACTGATAAAATACTCATTTTATTTATATACACTTTACATTTATGTGATAAACATTCCCATGCTAGTTATTAAGAACCTCTTTGCTTTTGAGGATTGTAGATGAAAAAAAAAACTGTTTTCGTCTGTCCTGAGCAAGGCTGATTCAAAATGTGTTTACTTTTGAATAATTTCTGAATCTTTACATAAATGTTTTATGTGTTTTTATGTGTGCATCATAATTTAATGGAAATTTTAAGAGTTATGTTTGTGAATTAATAAGGTATTACAGAATACTAGCAACAATTTGCAATTCAGTACAAATCTCAAATTAGTTCACTTTCTATTTTAATATTCTCAGGAATTTTTACATGTTTTAACACTTGGACATAAGTGTTTTTTTTTGTTGTTTTTTTTAAATATCAGCAATAATTTGGTAAACATTTTCTTATTCATTTTCCCCCTCAGTATAGGGAACGGTAGTAAGTATCACTTTGCCACTTACTGTTATCAAGCCTCAAACCTGTCATTCAACTTGCAATCCAGCAGTATCAAACAACTTCATTGTAGGATGAACACATGGCTTAACACATTTTCTTTAATAATTTTCTTTAATTAAATTATTTGATAAAATGATGTGGTTTATGATCAAGGCACTGTGTCCTGTGCCTTGTGTATTCTCAGTAATTTTTAACTGAGTTGAATGGGTGAAAATGACTATCAAAAATATATGTTTGCAAAGAATATCAATAATACAATACAGGTGCTCTGGTTTGGATAACTGCTCCATAATGGTCAATGTATTAGAGGTTTGTTCCCAAGATTGTTCTATTTAGTGGAAACTTTATAAGGATAAAGCATATTCAGTATTGTTTAGTTTATTATAGAGTATGTACTTGAAGTGTTGGCACCTGGTGTTTTTTTTATGCCATGTGCTCCCGCCATAATATGCTCACTCACCTCAAACATAAAGCTATAATATCAAGTACTCATCTACACGAATCTCCAGAACTTTGATTAAAAATAAGATGTTTCTATTTGCTAGTTGATTATCACAAGTATTTTTCATAGCTAAGAACAAAACAAAACAAACAAAACAAAACTGACAAATTTGGTGGCCAAAGTCATGAGCACATATCGTATATGTCTTGGTAACTCATTCATCGAAAAATGTTAATTTAATGTAGTGTTTTTTAGTTTTACTACCAATGATAATTTCTATCCAATTTTTCAGAAACACTGAAGCCTGGGTTCCTTTCAAGAGATGTGGATTACAGGGATATGGATTACATTGTTTTAATGTATTTTTTAAATTAAAGAGACCCTACAGTTGATTGTACACTTTAGCCAGAACTGGGATCCATTGGTTCACAGTTGGAAATGCATTAGCTCTGTGTGGTTTTCTTGAGATTTTTCCACTTCATACTTTCATGTGGGGGTTTATAGAGATCAGATTTGCCATGTTGAAAAAAATAAAAGGATGATTTTCTTTTTTTTTAAGATGTATAAAAAGTTTAATGCCTGTTATTTCATTAAAAATGGAGGGAGATCCTCATTGTTATACAAAATTACATATAAGAGGTTGTGAGGGGAATGGGAAAATAAACAAGGAGAGAAATGAATTACAGTAGATGGGGTAGAGAGAGAAGATGGGAGGGGAGGGGAGGGGAGATAGTAGAGGATAAGGATGATTTTCTTATATCTTCATGTGTTTAGTCAAACTGCTTGTGAAGGAAATATTTTTTTCCAGTAGATCTATCTTGTTCTCTTGCTTTCATATCAAGAAACTGTTTCATGAAAAGAATGTCTATGATTAGTCTAGGTTAAAAATTATAAGTAGACTATGAACACCAAAGAAAAAGAACACACTAAGTTCCAGGTATAATTTGTATTATGCATATTTTTACTGTTATCTCATGATGAGAAATAAAAGTGAAACATTTAGCTTCATTTTCAAAACATAGTCCAAATAGATTTACCCAAATTATTCCCTATTAAAAAAAAAAAAAAAACTTAAGTGTTCTTGAAAGTGTTTGAATAGTAAAAAGTAGTAAAGGATATAAAGCTAAAAAGAATTATGCTTCTATAACAGAGGTGTAATTCTTCAGTTACAAAATTCCTAAAAAAATTTATAATTTTTTTGATGGTGCTGGGGATCAACCTAGAATCTTTTTCATTCAAGGCAAGCACTGTACCAATTTTAACTATATCAAGAGCCCTAGAAAAGTTGCATGATTATTGTGGCCTAGGAAAATCTTTGAATTTTTGAGGCAAGCGGTTGTGATTCTGAGTTCAAAACCTGACTAGACTCTTAGTATCTGTGGTAAGGTAAAATTTTATTAATTTAGAATAGACATACAAATATTCTCTGAGAGAAAAGAAAAAAACAAGTATAAAGTGCAAAAATATCTCCAGTTTCATATCCTTCCCTGTATCCCAGCAAATTGGCAATACACTTTTATAGCTGTTTTTATCAAGAGACAGTATCTTTGACATTATGTGAATCAAAAAATGGCTAATATATTACAGCCAGTAGAAGAGAGAGAATATGGAAATGTACTGGTATTGTGCTTAGATCTAAAGTGTCTTGAATTCTTCCCATTTTTATCTTTGTCAACCCTGCAATCTTAAAAAGAAGAAGCTCATAGTAGGCTTATGAAGGAGAAGAGGCCATGTGGATGAGAATGAAAAAAAACACAGTGGACAGCCATCTCTCTTCCAGGAACAGTGTAACCATGTCAAATAGCAGAACATATGCTTGTAAAATGTCTGCTGAAATCACAATAGCCCAGATAAACCCAGTCTGAATTTGACTTACTCATAAACTGTTAATTTGAATCATGAATTAGTAAGTTTGCTGGTAGTTTGTAATACTTGATTGCTGTGTATTATTTGCTAGCTCAAATACATTTAATAGAAACAGGAAACCAGAATTAAAAACATAGTAATTTCAAGTTAACTGCATAGATGTAGGCATGGGAAAAACATTGAATTTATTTTTATTGATTTAATGTTGAAAGTCCTATAAAATGATTTTGATTAATGCCAAAAGGCATGTAGACATGAAAATGGTATTAGTATTTTAACTCACAGCATATTCTACAACAAAAGATAAACCAGACAACCATAGCTGAATCACTAGGATGAAGGCCCAATGGCAAAATCAAAAAAGTTTTAATCTTTTTTTTTCACAACTAAATTTTAGTATTAACGTGTAGACAGACATGAAGAATGAGAACACTTCCTCATGAATTTGCATCATCCTTTGTTCACTGTCTAATATATGAAAAGGCTACTGACCTTAACAGTTATCAGTTTGGAAAAATGGCCTTCCATAGGCAACTCTCATCTTATAGCACCATCCAGAGTCTAAAAATACCATTTTTTTCTCATTTGGTTTAAAGGAGGAATAATGTTAATGAAGACATATTTTCTCACCTCTGATAAGGAAGGAGGGTTTCAGTTATTAAATTATCTGCAGTCCTGGAAACCACAGTACTAAGATATACACTTGTAATGTGGCAGCCATTTGCCACATGTGGCTAATGAGTTTTTGGAATCTGGATGATATAAATTGAGAAGCATTAGAAGTGGAAAGAAGTGTGAGATTTGAAAGTTTAATGAAAAATACATGTAGTTAGCTAACATAATTTTATTATGTAAAAATTTTTAATTATTTTATAACTTAAATTATTAAGAAGTGACAATTTTGTGATAACATAAGAATTTATAGAAATTTATTTATAAATTATTATAATTATTTATTTTATTTGTTTTACTTATGAGTTCTAAAAGTTCAGTTACACATATATTTATCATTTTATTTCTTTCAACTATGATGCTATAGAAGATTGTCTACTTTTTCTAAAATCTAGGTGCATCAAAATTTCTGAACATGAGCTGGGTATTGTTGCATACCTGTAATGCTGGTGACTCAGGAAAATAAAGAAAGTTATTCACAAGCTTAGAGCCAGCCTCAAAGACTTAGTGAGACTCTGGCAAAAAATAAATAAATTTTGAAAACAACTGGAGATGTTCCTCAGTAAAGCATCACTGGGGTCTATCCTTGGAACCAAACAAACAAGCCTCATTTAGCCAGAGTATGAAGGTTATGAAACCCAAAATGTAAAGTAATTCCCACTATATTATTTGCATTTGTGAATCTGTCATTGGCATTATTGTCACTGATAATTGATATAACATTATGTTCAACATTAAATACTTATGTCTCAAGAAAATTTAAAATACCTTGACTTACTTTTTAGCTCTTTTTGTAGTCAAATGTTATTTTTCTTACAGATCTTACAATAAAAACTGTCATTAATTTTATGTTTAAAAGAAGAAATGAGGAATGTATATTTCAACAAAGTAAGGTTAAAAATAAAAATTTTTGAATCATTTAAGTATGCATATAATTCAATTCTAGGATATTGTTGTTTTTTGTTTTGTTTTGTTTTGTTGCTATTTCTAAGCATCTTTCACATATTGCAGTACAAAAACTTCCAGTAGCTTTCAAAGTAAACATTTAGCTCTTACATGATTTGTAAGGTATATCCAAGTAATGTAAAATAGTTTGAGATTATTTTAGCTTTACATCATGTCAGAATTTTGTCTAGATAGCCTAGCAGTATTTACCACAGATATTAAGCCATTTGGAAGTTTGCCACTTTTTTTCCTGAGTGGCCCCTTATAGTTTACAATATTTAGAAGGAAAAGCTAACTTTATAGACCTAATACCAATATCCTAATCTCCTTGTTCCAAATATGATTAATGGTATTAGACTATAAGTAATGTTAAAATGGTTTTATCATTTTTATACATTGTGTGCATTAATTTGAACTACAGTGAACTTTGACGTTTTAACTGAAGTTGAATGTCATTTGTCTTAATTCTGCTCAGTTAATGACCACAGTGTATCTAGAAGACGTTTTGGCAACTGGAAATGTAGCTCAGTTGTAGAGCACTTGCCTAGCATGCAAAAGAACCTAGATTCAATCCCTGGTACCAAAAAACAAACATACAAACAAACAAACAAACAACAACAACAACAACATCAACAAAAATCAGATGCTTTTTTATTCCAGTTTAGGAAATCTTTAGTATGGAGGTAAATTTCAACTTGAGTTGTCTTATTCTATCTCTTGTATTATCCTTGTCAGATATAAGCTTTTTTGTGTCTAAATTCTTTTAACATTGAATCTGCAATGTAAACAATATATGATGTGCTGCAAATTTATGCATAATATACTAAGTTGTAAATTACTGTAACCTGTAAAACATTTCTTATAAATTATGTAATTTATTTTTCCATTTATGTACAGGTTTTTATGTAAATTTAAAAAAAATATTTGTTGTGTTCTTTTCTGTAAATATTCCCATACTCTACTTTAATGCTTCTTTGCATGAAATATTGAATTTTGTTATTTACATGATAATAACCATTAAATCAACTTAAGCTTTTCTGCCTTCTTTTCTGTAGTTTAACTCTTTCTAATTTTGTTAATATTCTAAATGGTATGTCCTACTTTCCAAATAAATTCTCTTAAGTTGTTTAAAAAATGAATAAATAAATACTCATGTCCACTTGTATAGCCAGGTCTTCTTCCACATAGAAAGCTCTGACTAAGAAGGAATATAATTAATATTTTGTTATTTTTGATTCCTATTGCCTGAGTTGAAATTGTTCCACCTTACACTCAGAGGCAGAGGGATCAGAGCTTGGTATTTTTTATAATCAGGTAAAAATTATTCAATCAGAAGTGATTTGGGTTATAATTATTGAATCAGAGCAACAACCAAAGAATAGAGAGTAGAATTCAAAATCTGGGAGGCAATTAATCTTTGTCTCAGGCAAATATCTTGATTCATCTCCAGGTTTTGTGATGCCTGGATGACTCTGTCAGAGGCCCTTTTCCACTAACATTCAGGGTCTATAGTATTTTAAAAAATAATAAGTCTGCAGGACTGGGCATTATGAAACAGAAGAAAGGGGCTGAGTAACAGTAGTAAGAAATAATTGTGAGAACCTAGGCTTTCCTGAGGTCACCTTTGTAATTTTTTAACCTTAGTCTAAATTTGATAGAGCTCAATATACTTATACCTCTGGCTCTAAGAATAGGGTTAACAGTCAGGATTCTACTTTTTGTCCTCTGCAACATTGGTGACCTCTGCCTGTCCTGAAAACAAGTCTGTATTTTCTTGCCTACACCCTTTTAGAGTGGATGTTAAAGACAGAATCAGGACATGAGAATTTTGACTCATGTAAATAATTCACATTTGGAAAGAGCTGTGGTCCATGGAGTTTTCAGTTTCTCTTTCTTTACCAGGTGGCACTCATTTTTGAGTGCATTTTTCAAATGTGAGGTAAACAAGATTTTCCGAAATTTCATCTCTTCTCAGCTAATTCACTATATTATGAAGTATGGTTCCCTGGAACATTTCAAGTAACACAGTGTTTTAAATCAACTTTTCCTCTTAGTTTTGGATGGAATTTTAAAAAGTGAGTGAGTGTATGTGTGCATGTGTGTGGTTGTACTTTCACATGAGGAGAACATGAAAGTCTTTAAAAAAGTATTTGTTCCTAATGCTATGTGTGAAGATGCATGCTCATAATCTCAGCATTTTTGTAGGCTGAAACAAGAGGATCAATATATTATGAATAAAAATATAAAGGGAAGGGGAATGTTGCTAAGTGTGTAGGCACTCCTGAGTTTAATCCTTGCTATTTAAATTTAAAAAATCTTTGATCCTTTTGTTTATTTGCCTTTCATAAGCATAGACCACAATTTCAAGGCCCCCTTAAGAAAATTTAGAGTGTGATGTCTCTTCAGTATCTGCCATGTCTTTGAGTGGCCATGGTGTAAAAATTACATGAAGTTGATCCTAGGTGCCCACAACCTTCCATGTTTGTTGAGCTACCTAGAGAATACCAACTTGTGTGTAATCCTCATTTCCTACAGAGCAGCTTCTGGTCAGGGAATGGAGCACCTTGTAGGAATAGCTGGATACTCTGGATACTCTAGAGATTACATGAACATTTTTATAGGTTTCATCTAAATAGATCAAATATTGGAATATTAATAATATTTCCCCTAAATGTTAGGTTCAGCTCCCCAGAAACACATTGCTGCTCAGACCCAATGATTCTGTAACTGGAAAAAAAAGGCAAATATGATTTTTGTCCTCCCTTTTCTTATTCATCTAGGTAAGACTGATTGTAAGGTGCCAGAATTTGAAGGGAGAATAAACTGTACCAAGAATTCAGAAAAAAAATCCTAGTGTATTTGTGCAGAAGTCTTCAAAGAAAAACTCACTACATGCTAATTGGAAGACATAATGTAGTGCCTCAAGTTTGGGGTGGTAACCAAATATTTAAGTAAATAAAATGGTGGATGAAGAATGTCTCATATTGTTTAACATTTCATTACCTATGAAATGTAATTTATCACTAATATTTCAAAGATTAAAAAAAAAGTTTCCAAACAGAAAATTTAGAGGCAAATTTTAGAATAAAATTGTATTCAAACTAAGGTCAATTGTTTAGTGTGTAAAAGAACATAATTGAAGGTTAAGTAAGATATTAATTCTATCCATAGCTATAGTATTCATTGCTGTGGAGTTATATCAGTTTGGAAAAAAAAATCAGAGATAGGTAATAAGCAGCTTTTTTTTCTAAATCTATACTGCAGTACTTTAAATTCATCAAATATAAGATAAGGATGCATCTAAAATCTTAGTCTGTCAAGGGCTTTTTTTAGAAGAAAAAAAATTGAAGGTGAAAAGAGGTGGACCAAAGGAGGTTCGTACATTTATATCTTTCTGGGAACATTAGGACAGGCCAGTAATCACAACTACCTGAAGATTGAGAAAGAAAGATCAAAGTTCAGGCTTAGTGTAGCAAGTTAGTGAGACAATGTGTCAAAAGAAAAAAATAAATTAAAAGGCCTAGGATATATCTCAGTTGTAGAATGTTCCTGTACCAAAAAATAAATTAATTAATTAAAATTCCAAATGAAGGATCCTTTACGCTGAATCCAATGAATACTTATGAGTTTTAAGAAAAAAATTTTGTATGTCGGTTTGGGCTTACATGAGATGGCTCAATATTCTAAGGGTTTCACATAGAAAAGAAACTTAAGCTTCATTTTTGTTTTACAAATATTTTGTTCTTACCCCTGAGTATAAAAGTGTTCAATTAAACAATTTTTATGAAAAAAATGGAAATATGCAGAATGAGTATCTGAATCAGCATGTTTAAAATAGTGAGGATCTTCTAAATCATAATGGGAAGGGGGCTGTTAACTGCTATAGCAGAACAGAAAACCTGGAGGTAATATCTTCAACCAATTATTTCCTAAAATGTCCTATATAGTGTCCAATTTTCTCTGACATTTTTTTATATTTTATGCAAGCTTTCAATTGTCATCTTCCTGATTTATATAATTTATAAGAAGCTGGTATGCATAAGTGTGTTTTTTATCAGAATAAGTAACTTGAGCATGTAGATGTGGAGTCAAGGCCCCTAACTTATAGGAGATGAATCATAAATATAAATGTTATTCTATTTTGGGGCTAGACACTGGTACCTCAGTTTGTAAAATTTTAAAGGAGTGAACCCAAACCTTGTGCGGTCTGTACTAAATGGTGTCAGAATTGAATTATTGGACTACTAGATTTTGAAATATTGGTTGTTGTGCAAATGTGCATATTTGGTGTCAAAAGTGGTTGCAGAGTCAGGAGTGGTGGTACACACCTGTCATCACAGTGGTGTGAAAAAAATGATGTAGGAAGAAAGTAAACTTGAGTCCAGATTCAGTAATTAGAGGCCCTAAGCTACTTTGTGAGCCCATTTATCAAAATAAAAAAAATAAAAATAAAACTTCTAGAAATGCATTTCAGGGGTAGAGTGCCCCTGGGTTAAATATTTAATCAATAATAATAATAATAATAATAATAATAATTATTATTATTATTATAATAAAGCAAAAAATCATAGATCAGAACCTTAAACTAATTCAGGTATGTGTTCTTTCACTAGTGATAATTGAGACCCTGTAAAAAGTAGTATTTCCATGCTGTCAAGGAGGCATTTAGGGTGCCAGAATCTTTCAGAATTTTTTTGTTCACTGCTTAGTATTATCTAACTTTCTACTTCAAAATGAGCCAGGGGAGGATACAGTTTTCACAGTGAGGGTGGTTTTCCAAATCTAGGAATGTTAAACCTGATATGTCAGTTTCCTTATGAACTCAGAGAGTAACAGTCTATTCACTTAATTTGCTTTTTCATTTTTTTATAACTTTTTGCCATGTAATTCAAGTTGACCCAAGTACCTAAGTTTTTTGTAGTAGTTTGATAGTTAAAATTTTAGTTCTATTGTTTTAAAAGTGAGTTGTGATCTAGTGGTCTGAAGAAGTAAAAGTAATTTTATAAATACAGTACTTGTTTTATGGTATGTTTAAATAATGACAAATAGACAATTTTGGAGATGACCATTCAAATAAATATGTGGACTGTTGGAAGTTTTGATGTTTCTTTTGTAATCTCATATGTCTTCTACACACTGAGGTGACCACTGTGGTGTGAGTAAAGTTATTACTTATAATTTTGCTGTGCATGTGTGAAGTATCATTGCTTTGTTTGATTTTGCTTCTTTTGATTATTCAATAACTAATTGCAACTATTATTCATCCTTTGGGATTACATTGGATTTTTTCCACTTCTTTGCTTCAGTGTTTTGCTTCACATATGCTGCTCCCTGGGTTCCATTATACCAACTTTATCCATCACTTTTCCTGCTTGTAACTAATTATTAGGGCTGGGGATATAGCTCATTTTGTAGAGTGCTTGCCTTGCATACCCAAGGCCCTGAGTTCAATCCCCAGCACCATAAAATATATCTTATTGAATGGTTGAGTTCATTACCATATGTAAAAAGCCACCGCTTTTATTTCTCATTACAATTTGTATGAAATTAAATACTATGTCATTAATCATATTGTTTATGTGATATGTATTTACTCATTTTTATTTCAGGAACCATTGACATTAAGGGATGTGGTCATTGATTTCTCTGAAGAGGAATGGAAATGTCTGGACCCTTCTCAGCAGACTTTATATGGAGATGTGATGTTAGAAATCTGTAGAAACCTACTCTTTATTGATGAACCTAAATTTAAGTCATAATTTCTAATTCAAAACCAGGGTTTATTTTTTTTAACTTTTTAGAGTGTCTTTTGGCAATTCCTATTCTGCATAAAAATGTTTTAGATTCTTGTTTTTATGACAAAGATTGGCATTTGTTTATGTAGAAAAGAAAATATTAAAGATTTTTCTTTTTATGTTTAATTTATCTTTTCTAAGTAGTGCTCACAATGTAGAGAATGAAAGTGGTTTCAAATTATTTTAGTGTTTTTTGGAAAAAAAAGTTTGGAAAAATAATTGTGTAGAATCTTCTAAGGTATTTTCTTTTTCTTTTTTCCTAGTGAGGACAACATTAAAAAGACTTCTGTAGTTACCAAGGAAATAACAAAATGTGACATATGCTATTTTCCATCAAAAAATTTTGCTGTCTCTAAGTAATCTTTTGTCACCTCTCTGTTCCCCCCAAAATAACCTTGGGATTTGAAGAGAAAACTAATAGTAGACATATCAAAGTGGGTAGAAATCAATGAAGCAAATAACACACAATTTTAGTTTAAAATAGACTCTTGCTAAGTGGCTAAAGCTGAAATTGTATTTCCATGTCTCGGCCTTCCATGTAGCTAGAATTAACGGCATATTCATCATCTCTCTATATATGAATCTGTTCTTTTGTCTAGGAGTAAGACTTTAGCTTTTTAAAGGTACCATAAAGATTTTTACAATTCTTTTAACTTTTATATATTTATCAAATTTGTAATTGTGATCAAAACTTTCCTGAACTTACTGTCTTATGTATTTTAAATTTACTGGTCAGTAGTGTTCATTCAAATATTTTTGTAACATTATTTCTAGAAAGTTTGTATCACATAAAAAGTAAGTTCATATTTTCCTTCAAACAAGTGCTGCTTTGTCTCATCTTTTCATCCCTGATGCCATTCCTTTTGGTCTGTTATTTGGCTATATTAGATATCTCTCATAAGTAGAATTACCTGGTATTTATTGATTTTATTTTTTATTTTTTGTGAATTACTATTTCACTTAACACACTATACTAAAGGTATATATTATATAAGTTCTTATCTTTGAAAAGTTTGAAAACTTTCCATAGTTCATTCCAACTTGCCTTCATGTAGTCATGTAAAATGATATTTGATTGGCTTGCCACATTGATCTCTATTGAATGTTGTTTTAATGAGAATAGATCTATAAATATATTTTAATTTGACCATCAAGTTGGGGGCTCATTGATGTACTTTCTGTTTTATTACTCATGACTTTCTCAATTATTCTCAAAATCTATTGAATATTGTAGCTTTTATTTTTTTTTATATCAGGAAGCAGTTTTAACAAAATTTAATATGTGTAGTTATTGATGCACAAAGTATATTCCATAGAATTGTCCAAATAACTTATTTGTGTACACAAAAATAATACTGATTGTTTGGTATTACATAGACTGCTTAGATTATTTGGGATCTATAGAATTTCTTTCTTTTCTTTTTCTTTTTTTTCTTTTTTTTAGCAGAGTTTCTTAACCACTAAGCCACATCGACAGCTCTTTTTGTGAAGGTTACTGGGGATTGATCTAAGGGCACTTGACTACTGAACTACATCACAAGCCCCATTACTTATTTTATTTAGAAACATGATCTCCTTGATTTGCTTAGCACCTTGCTTTTGATAAAGATGGCTTTGAACTCATAATCCTGCTGTCTCAGACTCCCAAAGCTGCTTGAATTATAGGTGTGTATTACCATGCCTGGCTGGCAGCTGTTTTTATATTTCATTTTGTAACAGTGTCCATCTAAGTTGCTTGGGGCCTTGCTTAATTGCTGAATTTGGCTTTAAAATTATATTCATAAATTTTGGATATCATTTTCACTTTTATTTTCCAACTTATTATGTTATGTTAGAAAACAACTTCAATATTTTAATATCTTTAACATTTGTTTTGTGCTTTTAACCTAATCTCTTTGGAATCATATTCCATATACTATAGAGAAGATTGCCTCTGTAAATCTAATTAGTTTTTAATGCTTTTTGAACTTTTTTTATTCTCTGGGTACTAATGCAATGCTATTTTTTTCTTTGCATTAATTGGGGATTGATGTCTCCTACTATTACTTTGTTGCTTTCTGTGATGTTGAATTCTTTTGTGTTTTCTTTCTCTCTATAAAAAAATATGTTTCAAGTCACAAATATATTTATTGTGATTGTATTCCAGGTATTGTTCATATTTATTTTATATAATAATCTACTTTGTCTCTTATTTATAGAGTATTATCATTTTTGCAATTTTGAATGTAATATTTGTTATATCATTTTTTTCAGTCTTTTTGTGACCTTATATAATAACAGAATCTTCTGTAGATTTACATATAAAATAGTTAACATATTTTTAGGTTTAATCTTGTTCGTCACATTGTGTTCTGATTAGTTTTTTTTTTTCAAAATATTTTATTTGTACTTAAATTACTGATGAGGAAGAACTTACTTCTGTAGCTTTCAAGTTTTGTTTATTACTTAAATTTTTTTCTATTATTAAAAAAACTGCTTTAATTTGTAGTTCATAGATTTTTATAGTGATATTTTATTTTTTCCTATTTTTATCTTTGATGTTTATTTTGTCATTATTTGGAATTACATGAGAGTACTTAAAAACAGTAAAATAAATTGGAAATAACATTCTTATGTTCTTATGAGAATACATAACCAGTATAACTCCACAAAATTTACCACCAGGAGAATAGGTAGTTATACTTTATGAATGTATGATATGTGAAGATACATTCTACTGTCATGAGTAACTAAAGAAGAAATAAAAAAAAAAAAAAGTACTTACTTTGCACTATGTTTTAAATGGAATTAACTTTGGTTTTCTAAGATAATCAGTGTCTTTACATGTGTTTCTATGATTTGTTATTAATTTCACACCCACTTTTCTAACTTATACTAATTAACAAAGATTTATGATAATTTTTATGCTTTAGTTTTCCAAATTCTATAGAGAATGAAATGTTTTATGTACAACAATTAAAGTAAAATAAAACATATATTTGTATACATTTTTCTCTTCCATATAATCTTTCAAATTTTATATAATTTCTGTTGTGCAGATTTATTTTATTGAAAAGATACCATTGATTATTTCTCTTAGAACAGGCCAAGAAGTAAAGAAATTTTCGAAAATGTATATATCTTGAAAGCCTGTATTTTTCTAAAGTTTAAAAAGTTGTATTGGTGGATAAAGTATTCTAGGTTTATATTTTTTTTTCTCTCAACATACATATCTATATACTCTGATTCTTTTCTGGAAGCCTTCTGCAAAGGAATCAACAGTTAACCATAAAAGGATATATTTGTAATCAAAATTTCTCTTTTTCTTAGTCATATCAAAATTTTTTCTTGAAGAGTTTTAAAAGTTTGATTATGAATTTATTAACTTTTGTCATTGATTTATTTATTGGTACTGGGGATTTAACTCAGGGACACTCAATCATTGAGTCACATCACCAGCTATTTTGTATTTTGTTTAGAGACAGAGTCTCACTGAGGTGCTTAGTGCCTCACCATTGCCGAGTCTGTCTTTGAACCCATAATCTTTCTGCCTCAGCCTCCCCAGATGCTGGGATTATAGTCATACACCACATTGTCCAACACTACCTGTGTCTTTTAATTAACTCTAACCTTTAATATATTCTTCAAATTTCTGATGTATGAGGCTGTGTGTGTGTGGTGCCAGGAATTAAGCCACACCTTTTGCATGTGAGGCAAACATTCTACCATCTGAGCTGTACCCCCAGCCTGAGACATTGTTTAAAAAACATTTTTATTATATAATTTCTACTTTTTCTGTTGCTATTTTTTTTCTGAATTTCTTTCAACTTTATATGTTGTTTTTATTTTATTAAATATTTTTCAAGTGATTATTTGGCATTGCTTAGATATTTAACAATATCAACTTTCTAACTCTCAATTACTAGTGTTATATTCTTTGTTTCCTTGAGTTAATAATACACTTTATTTTATGGGCTATTATTTTCGCTGGGATTTTTCTATTTAAAATCTGTTAAACTAGATCATTATAGTCATTTTGGAAAATATTTGGAAGTTACAAAGTAAACAAAAACAAGTCATGTGCAATGATATATAAATGTAATTCCATATAACTGGGAAGCTGAGGCAGTGGAATGCAAATTTGAAATGAATTTTAGCATCTTTGTGATAAACTGTCTCAAAAAATATAAATATAGAAACATCTTTGGAAATATTTTAGTGATAGAATACCCCAGTTTTCAATCTTAAGAAATAATCCCCAAAAGAGATTAAAACAAAACAAAACAAAAACAAAAACAAATAATGTATATTCATTTTCTGCAACATTTGAGTCACAGGTGGAGTCCTAATATGTTGAAGTGAAGGGCTATGATTTGATATTGTTGTGTGCCGCAGTCTGGCTGGGCACAATTCAGGAGCCACTTGTCAAAAGAAACGAACTTTATTTTTAGAACACACATGCCAAACCACACAGCTCTTCAGGAAACCTTAAGAGCCCAACTGCCACCACCGGCTTCCCACAAGCCTCTCAACCTCCCCCACTCCTCCTGCTCTTGAGGCCGATTGGCTGGGTCGCATGGGCGGAGCCATAAAAAAGTCCCCCAATGAGCAGCTCTGTGGTCTGAAAGGGCGGGAAAACAGCCTAATGAGCATCACCACAGAGGAGCCAATCAGTTGGCCACTAGAAGTTTGCTGGGGCCGCTGTAAGCCAATCATCAGCTGGCAGCTGGAAGTTTGCTGGCAGATGGAAGTTTGCTGGGGCCCCTTTAGCTGTGGCTCTCAACAGTTGTGGTAATAGTAGTCAGTTTGAATATTGTCCTCATCTGTGGTGCTATAAATTTTGAAGATGATTTTCAAAGTTTTCACAACTTTCATCAGCATATTGTTGTAACCTCTATATATTTCTTGAGTAATAATGGCTTTGAATTATACTGTTCTCTGGCTATCCCCCCCAGCTTTATAAAAAAAGGCATTTATACATAATGGAATATTACTCAGCAATAAAAAAGAATCACTTCATGGCATTTTCAGGGAAACGGATGGCATTAGAGAAGATTATGCTAAGTGAAGTTAGCCAATCCCCAAAACACAAATGCTGAATGTCTTCTGTGATATAATGGGGTGACTCAAAATGGGGTTGGGAGGGAGAACAAGGGAGGCAGATTACCTATAGATAGAGAATAGGGGTGGGAGAAAGGGAGGGAGAAGGGGAATAGCATGGATGGTGAAAGGACTCACATCATTATACAAAATACATGTATAAAGATGTTAATTTGGTGTCAACATACCTTATATATAATCAGAGATATAGTAAATTATTGTATAATGGTTTATTAAGAATTGCAATGCAAAAATAAATAAAGTAATTATTTAAAAAATAACGTTTTATATATTTGCAGAGTATATTCATATTAATATAGTAAGTGAAATAACTTGCTATTTTATTTTTTTTTTCAGGTATGACTTCTAATCCAAACCAAGAATATTCAGGAGAGCAAAAAATAAAATATTTTTTGCAAAAATTGATAAAGAGAAGGTATGGCTACTAAGACAGTTAATGCTTAATTTTAAGCAAAAAATAGACATTGAAAGAGAGAGAAGTTCAGAAAATTTGTTTTAATGGAGAAAAAGGTAAAAATTATTTATAAAGAAAATTACACAATCATCAGGTTATATTATTACAAACATCTCAGAAGACTGACTGCTCAACTTGTGCCAGTCACTTTTTATTTAAAACTTCTAATCGAATTGTTGTAATTGCAATATTTTTACTAATAAGTATTTTGTGTAGAGTCACTTACAATGCACAATATTTTCAAATGCAAAAACATGTATCAAACTGCATATATTTGTGATATTTGCAGGCCATTATGAAGCTGCACCTTAAAAATATCTTCAGGAAAATAAAAATTCGACCAGTTTGCTCAGCTTTAGAAATAGGATTAAAATACAAATAGACATTTTAATGAAAAAATCAAAACAGTAATAAATTGCTTAAAAATCAGTTATCTTTTAATGCTTTTATAATCTCTTTATGAGTGCATATTAAATAAAATGTACAGATCATTAATATAAAATTGCAGTATTCTAATCTGTCTGTTTTATAAAATAATGAGGCTATTTTCTATACAGTATAGACAAATGGCCTTACCATTTAAGCCATAGCAGATGTAGATACTTGGAGAGACCACTATATTTATGATAAATCTTTCAACACCTATAGACATGTCTCTACCCTAGGTAATTTGCAGTACATTTGTTTTGGTGTAAAACAATATAAATTCTGTAAAAGTCATTAAAATTTACTTCTTTTTTAAATCCTAGAAAACACCCATGTGATCATTTAGAAGAGCTTTACAATGGTGAAAGTGAGAAAGTTTTGTATCTCATGCCCACAATTTATTTATCCAAGCATTCATAATCAACAAACAAATTACAGATATAAGGTTTGTGAAAGCACTTGTAATAAAACTGCAAGCATTCCTGAACACCAGAGGATTAATATTCGAGGGAATCCCTACAAGCTAAAAAAAAAAATATGTAAAACCATTTACAGATTCCTCAATCACATATCAGAGCAGTGATAAATTCTCTATCAGTAAAGGATGTGGAAAATATTTTACTCAAAATTCATCCATTACTAAAAACTATATGCTTCACAGTGAAGATAAACCTTACAAATATAAGAAATGTGAAAATGTCTTTAAGTGTTTTTCAAACATTTTTAAAGACTACAGTAATCATACTGGAGAGAAAACCTGGAAATATAAAGAATGTGGCAAAGCTTTTAATCAAAAATCAAACCTTAGTAAACACCAGAAAATTTATACTGGAGAAAATCCATACCAATGTAAAGAATGTGGCAAAGCTTTTAATCAAAGATCAAACCTTACTCAACACCAGAGAATTCATACTGGGGAGGAACCATACAAATGTAAAGAATGTGTCAAATCTTTTAATCAAAAATCAAACGTTAGTAAACACCAAATGTTCATACTGGAGTAAAGACATACCAATGTAAAGAATGTGGCAAAACTTTTAACCAAAGATCAAGCCTTTCACAACACCAAAGAATTCATACTGGGGAGAAACCATACAAATGCAAAGAATGTGGGAAAGCTTTTAATCAAAGAACAAGCCTTTCTCAACAACAAATAATTCATACTGGAGAAAAGCCATACAAATGTGAAGAATGTGGCAAAGCTTTTAATCAAAAATCAAAACTTAGTAAACACCAGAAAATTCATACGGGGAAGAAAACATACAAAGTTCAGTAATGTGGCAAAGCTTCTAATTGAGGATCATTTCTTAGTCAACCCCAGAGACTTCATATGGGAAAAAATCTATACAAAGGCAAATAATGTGGCAAAGCTTTTAATCAAAGATCATGACTTATTCAAACCAGAGAATTAATACTGGGGAAGATCCATACAAGTGTAAAGAATATGGCAAAGCTTTTTAATCAAAGACCACACATTTCTCAACACCAAAGAATTCATACTGGGGAGAAACTATACAAATTCAAAGAATATGGAAAAGCTATTTCTATTAGGGAAAGTCTAATTGTTCACCAAAACCTCCATACTAGATTAGAGCCATATAAATGTAAAGAAGGTGGCAAAGTGTTTAGCATTCTTCAAATGTTACCAGGCAACAGATCATTCATACTTGAAACAATCCTCACACATCTAAAGAATGTAAAAGTCATTTGTTGTGAGATCACTAGAAACTTCATACTGGAAAGAAAAATTACAATTGCCCGGAGATAGTTTTTGAGAGCCTACTGCATGAAACTCCACCTTTGCACAATTGGCCATGAGACAAGAGCCCATGGAAGTGGGCAAAGAGTATAGTTGGAACCTTGGATCTCTTTTCTCCTGTGAAGCTCTCCAGGTTCACTTGCCCCATCCTTAATCCCTTTGTATTGATTGAATTAAAATCATCTTTTTTTCAAAAGGTATCTTTGGATTTAAAGCCCACTTTTGTACCAAACCAACACATTAATAAAACTGTCTTATGAATGAAGTCTATGATCACATCAAAATTTTCCCCATAACCTCAGGTGGACAGCATAGTTCTTTGTCAATGTTTTATTTATTTTATTTTTGGAAAATACCAGGAATTGAATTCAGGGGCACTCAACCACTAAGCCACATCCCAGCCCTATTTTGTATTTCTTTAGAGACACAATTTTAATGAGTTTCTTAGGGCCTCACTTTTGCTAAGGCTGGTTTTGAACTTGCAATTATCCCACATCAGCCTCCCAAGCTACTTAGATGAGAGGAATGCTCCACTACACCCAGAAGTCAATGTCTTTTGCTCTGCAGTTATATACAAAATTTTACTCAGGATTTGGTGTCCATAAAATCATTCAAAAAATGTTCATTTTTGCCACACTTCTGGCTTTTAAAATGTCCTTCATGATATAATTTAGCTTTCTACATCAAATTCAGAGTTCACAATTTGAAATCAGGTGGCTGAGAAACAAAGACATTGAACAGTGAAATGCAATACATCTTGTTGTTAAATCCACACATGTAGTGGTTTTGAATGCTTACACTGAATAGACAGCAGGAGGACTGTCCATGATCCCTGAGGCCTCTGAGCCTCCATCCATGACTTTGAGCCCCTGAGCCTCCAGAGTGTCTGCACAAATGAGAATGAAGCACACTACCCCTTACCACTCCTAAACATACTATAGCATTTACTAGATAGACCAGGAGAAACACTGTGTGTCTTTATATCCAATGTGTGGCTCTGCTTTCATATATATGGCATCTATTTTAGAGAACACTGATCCAGTTCCTGATAAAACATAGTTGCCTTTTTTTCTTTCAAAAAAGAAACACAGCCCTGCCCACTTTTCAAATCCATAATTTTGTTACATTTAACAAAATAATAATAATAATAATAATAGTTGAAAAATGGTGCAAATGAAAAGCATTTGAACTGATGAGTCCATCCTACCAGTATCTCTTATAAGGATACCATTGGGTCACCCAGGAAAATGCAGGTCTGTCCCCAGTCACACTGTGAAAGCTCAGAAATTTACAATTTTTCCTGGACTTATCCTTGGCTCAGCCTTCAAGGTGCTTCTTCCCAGGGAATGATGGTTTTAACAGTTAATCAAGTATGAGAAAATCTCTTCCACTGCAGTACTTCAGGTTCTCTCAAGATTCTGGAAGACTCAGTCTTCAGCTGGGCACAGTGGTACACACTTGTCATCCAAGCAGCAAGGGAGGCTGAGGAAGAAGGATCACAGGTTCATAATGAGCCTCAACAATTTCATAAGAATCTAGGCAACTTAGGAAGATCCTAAATCTAAATAAAAAGATTTGGGAATGTAGCTCAGTGGTAGAGAGCATCCAGGTTTAATCCCAAGTACAAAAAAAAAAAAAAAAAAAAAGACAAAAGACTCAGGGTTTGTGGTACGCAGACTTTGTTTTTCTGTGTGTAAGTCTGAACAATTGCATTTTTCCCCCAAATGATAATAGCTATAGTTACTGTGTGATCACCATAATGTTATAAATCACAGATACCTCCACTTACTTTTGCTGTCACAGAAATATCTCCATGATAATCTCACAATACTAAGATGGTTCCTCTGTTGATGGGTGTTTTATTTGGTAGCATCTAGTCAATTACTTTCTCATAACAGGTGTGCCCTAAACCCCTGCAAGTCCCACTAACCCAGACTCTGTGAGCAGTAGCATACCCTGAACAGACCCCAAGTAGGCACAGAGACATCTATGCAAACTCAAATGCAGTTGTAGACTTAGCTTCGTGCCTCAATGCTTAGTAGTTCTCAGCCATGTCAGTGGTTACATCCAGTGGACATTGGGCCTTCTAGAGGCATTTCTGATTTTCTAGATAGGGAATAGGATTACTAAACATCATCATGATTGACAAGCCCCTTACCAAAAACAAGTCTTTGGTCTCTAAGTTTAACCATGCTGAGGCTCAGGAACCCTGGGGTAGATCATATATTCCACACAAACACCAGAATTTTTCTAATTTATTATTTTCTCCCCAGTGTTTTAAGCACAGTGATTGTCTTCCAGTAGGTGAGGAAGAGAGGAAAGAAACAAAAAAAGGAGCAGAGGGAGACAAACAGAATATTATCAGAAGAAACCTAAAGCCTGCAGGCAGGAGAATTATGAATTTAGGCCTGATTATGGTGCAACTAACTCTCTGTCAAAGAGTTCTACCACCCTTCCCAAAGCTTACCAGTCCCAGGTCAATTTTCAATGTCGAGCCAGATGCCCCTGCTAGAAAAACAGGCAATATTCTTCCTTATCAGAAACCCATTGACTAAGTAGTCTTTTCACCTCTTCTATCCCAAGAATGCACAGTGAGTCATTGAGCACTTCACCTGCATTTACACGTACACACACAGACACACACACACACACACACACACACACACCTAACATGCAGGCCATCATAATCTGCAGCCCCACTTGGACCTGGTGGCCTGGGACATTATCTTGCCATCTACAAGAAAAATCTTGATTTTTGATCCAGCACATTGCAAAGTATTCTATGTAGTGCTTCACTTTCCCCTTCCAAGGTGCCATCTGAGAAAATAAAATCCCTAGTGAGATGCAATGCTATGCAAATGCAGGCCATTCTCTCTTCTCTCTACCTGAGTAGTCTGTCCTTGTTGCAAACATCCTGATCTCACCACAGGCAGGTATCACCTGATGACAAATTGAGGATCAAAGGACAGAGGAGAGACTGTTGATTGGCATCAGAATTCTCTGCTCTGCTGGCCAAGCTTTATGCCTCACTGGTAGATACTCCATTAAAACAAGGAGTCTTGCTGCTCTGCAGTCACCCACAAGTTTGCATAAGTTCCATGAAGCATGTGAACTAGAAGATCATAAACAGAGGCCCTTGCCTGAGGGAGCAGAGAGAAGGCTGCTAGAAGCACCTACAGAGTAACTTTCTTTCTTTCTGGAAATGGAAAGTACTTGTGTTACCAAGGCCTTTTACTATTGGGACTCTCTTTCTTGGACAATGGTGATTTGCTGATCATGAAGGGGATGACTTCTTATACTGCTTGTGTGTGTGTGGGGGGGGAGCTGTGTGTGTATGTTGGGGGCAGAGGAAGGTACTGGGGATTTAACTCAGGAGCATTCTACAAATATTCTACTACACCTGAACAAGATCCCAAAATGTGCTTTAAAAAAAAAATTACTGTGAGACAGGGTCTCACTAAATTGCTAAGGCTAGCCTTGAAATTGTAATCTAACTGCTTCAGTCCCCTGAATCACTTAGTTTACAGGCATGGACCACTGCACCTGGGCATAGACCACTGCACCCAGTCTTGACCTTCTGGAGATAGCTAAATCTTAGATATATTCAGCTATCTCTCCAAGTTGTTCACCATGTGCAAATTAACCAATATAATTTCCATACCACCAATATTCTCCCTATTGTGCTGCCATCATTCAAGATTACTCTTTGTCTCATCTAATCACAGCGTGTCCAGGTAGCAGAATTCCAGGGATGCCCTGTGCCCTGTAAAGCTCACTGAAATAATAATATTATACTAACCATAAACCTACTTTTGCTGTCTTATCTTTTCATCATGCACAACTAGAAGAAAGTCTCTTTCCCATGTTCTCCATCACCTCCCACACCCTCATCTCCTGACCAACCCTGGAGCTTCCCAAATGGCTCTGCACTACTGCTTATAGAAAACTGTAGCTCTCTGTGGCAGTGTATGTGTTTATGTGAGCGCCTCATACATGATTAAAACAAACCCAAGGCACTCTTACAACAATGTCAAACTTATAAAGCTTCTGAAAAGGGCCAGGGCAACTTCATCTGTAACCTGTACCACTGGGTCTTTGTCATGGGGACGCACCCAAGCCCCTTGCTTTTATTTAGACCCTCACCATATTAGTGCTGGGAAACACAAAGGGCTGCCAGAGGTGGGAGGGAAGGAAAGCCAGTGCATCAGGGATAAGGAAATTGTGCAGGCATTTTTCCTGTTGCATACAGTCTCTTCTGCCATTGCTGCAAACGTGTGTCACAGAAGAAGCACAGCAGCAGATAGAGCCCAAAATATTCTGGAGAAGAGCTAGACTTGGACCCAAGATTCGAATTTGAGTTATCTTCCCACCTTCTCAGTTACCTTCCCAATCAACACTTTAAAACATCAAAAAAAAAAAAAAAAGGCAGGCCATATGTTCTGGGTGTTAATAAAACCAGAGTATATTTTTCAGTAGAAGATAATAGCCTGTCTCCACTTTCCACCTCTAGATTGGTATTTTTAGGGCCTGTGACCATATCTCTGCCACCACCAGGACTTCAGGCTGTGGGGAAATTGTCAGCCTTTCCTGTATTTGGAGGAGGACTTTTAACACTTTAAAATGTTCCTGTTACAATATTATGGCCACTGATCCCTGTAGTCAAAGACTACATATCACTCACTTCATATCCCTTCCTGGAATCTGCAGTAAAATCTGCCTCAGCATGGGGACACTTCAGGGACTCTGATGGGAGTGACCAAGAGAAGCCAGCAACCAACTGCAGAGTGTCCGCCTCACACGTTCACCATCTAGTGTTCTTATCGGGCAACTGTGGGGATCTGCATATCATTACCCAGAATCTTAATTTAAGAAAACCATGGTCTACCCAATCATATTAACAGTGCAGTAACATGGCCTTTTGAGATTTTTTTAATTATTTTTCTTATTACACATATATACCACAATTATTCATATCTCTGTATATAAAATATGTTGACACCCAATTTGTGTCTTCATACATGTACTTTGGATAATGATGTCCATTAATTCCATTGTCCTTGCTAATCCCCTGCCCCCTTCTTTTCCTTCCCACCCCTCTGCCATATCTAGAATTCATCTAACCCTCCCATGCTCTCCCTCCCCTACCCCACCATGAGTCAGCCACCTTATATCAGAGAAAATATTCAGCATTTGTTTCTTTTTTGGATTGGCTAACTTCACTTAACATTATCTTCTCCATCAACATCAATTTACCTACAAATGCCATGATTTTATTCTCTTTTTTTTTTTTGCAGAGTAAAATTCTATTGTGTATATATGCCACATTTTTTTTATCCGTTCACCCACTGAAGGGCATCTAGGTTGTCTCCACAGTTTAGCTATTGTGAATTGTGCTACTATAGACACTGATGTGGCTATATCCCTGTAGTATGCTGCTTTTAACTCCTTTGGGTATAGTCTGAGGAGAGGGATAGCTGGGTCAGATGGTGGTTCTATTCCAAGATTTCCAAGGAATCTCCATATTGCTTTCCATATTGGCTTCACCAATTTGCAGTCCCACCAGCAATGTATGAGTGTACCTTTTCCCCAATATCCCTGCCAACACTCATTGTTGTTTGGTCTCATAATAGCTGCCATTCTGACTGGAGTGTGATAATATCTTAGAGTAGTGTTGATTTGCATTTCTCTAATTGCTAGAGATGCTGAGCATTTTTTCATATATTTGTTGATTGATTGTATATCCTCTACTGAGAAGTGTCTGTTTAGGTCCTTGGAAAATTGGTTGATTGGGTTATTTGTTTTTGTGGTGCTTAGGTTTTTGAATTCTTTATATACCCTAGAGTGGTAAAAATTTGCTCTCAGGATGTAGGCTCTCTGTTCACCTCACAGATTGTTTCTTTTGCTGAGAAGAAACTTTGTAGTTTGAGTCCATCCCATTTATTGAGTCTTGGTTTTAATTCTTGTGCTATTGGAGTCTTACTAAGGAAGTAGAGGCTATATTCTTTTTAGAGACCTTTTATCTTAGGGCAAGCTTTCCCAGGCACTGATTACTATTTAACCCAATACAACTTGTTATTGTCTTTTAAATTATATTCATTCTTTATTTTCTTAAGTGATTTCTCATTGTAATTTTGATTTCTATTTCCTTGATGATAATGATGTAGGTCATATTTTATTGGTTGCTCAAAACATTGCAATGCTCTTGACATATCATATTTCATATATTTGAATCAAGTGGGTTATGAACTCCCATTTTACCACGTGTACAGATTGCAGGACCACATTGGTTACACATCCATGTTTATACATACTGCCATACTAGTGTCTGTTGTATTCTGCTGCCTTTCCTATCCCCTTTCTATCCCCCCTCCCCTCCCCTCCCATCTTCTCTCTCTACCTCATCTACTGTAATTCATTTCTCTCTCTTGTTTTTTTCCCTTTCCCCTCACAGCCTCTTATATGTAATTTTGTATAACAATGAGGGACTCCTTCCATTTTCATGCAATTATCCTCCTCTCTCCCATTCCCCTCCCACTAAATACAAAATATTTTGTATTTAGTTTTAAGTGGACACAAAATTTTTATGTTAATTCTAGATAGTGCTGAGGATCAAACCCAGTGCCTCATGCATGCTTGCAGAACACTCTTCAACTGAGCCAAAACTTCAGCCCCTTTAAGCTACTTAAACAACAGATTTGGTATTGCTTTCATCTCTGGAAGTGAGATAAAAGTCAAACTATTTAGAGGGATTGGACCATTAGCTGTGGATTTTTTGGTTGTGCATCTAAATTGGGACATTGCCACAGGATTCCCTGAACACCTGAGCAGTAGGGATTCTGTGCCAGCCCCTTGGATCTCAAGGTGTGTCCACCAGGGATGGAACTAAGGAATTTTGGATGCAGGTTACTGAGGTTGTTATATATATAATCTTGTTCTTGGAGGAGAGACAAAACCATAGATTGTCAGCCCCATGCATGCAACTGAATGGATTATAAAAATTAAGATTTGTGAGCCACTCTGAGTCTCATTTGTGGGCCACTCTGAGTCTCATAAGGCTTGGGTGAAGCCTGAGAATCCACATTTCTATCCAGTTCTCTGGTGAAACTGATGTTTGTCTAGGGCCCAGTCTTTGGGACCAGGATCAACGATAGTATGACTTGGGCTAAACTACTTTTTGCTAAATGATAAGGGAAGATGTGAGTGGTTGGATTCTGAGGCTCAGGGAATAATTTGATGAAATGCACCCACTGTACTGAACCCCACATGCTTTTCTTTTCATGAAGAAATTAACCTGAAGCCCTGTCTGACTTAAGTAGAGACAGTATGTCACATTCATCAGCAAACTATTTGTTATCTGCAGGGAAAAATAAGGTAGGAAATAATGTCCATAAGAGGAACCCATGTTACTCTGAAGAAGGAAACTTTTGTGACTCTTTCCACATACCAAATTCAGAAACCCAGGGAGATGAAGGTACTTATTCCTAACTCTAAAATCTGCAAAAATTTATGGCTAAGAATCCAATGAAAACCAGTAGCATTGGCCAAAGTGACCTAGTTATCAAGGCAGTGGGGACTGGACAGACTGATGTTATTCAGCTGTCAGTTCAAAGTCAAGTGGTTGGCCTAGGTGGGACTCTTTGGAAACTTCTCTAGGATACCCAATAAAACTGGAGTGCAAGAAAAGCACACTCTTTCTCTCCCCTCTGAGAGGACCCATTATCTTCTATGAAAGTGTCCTCTTTTCCTGTTTATCCTATCAATAAATTTATTCCTGCTATTCTGAATGAAATGTTTGAAATCTTTTTGACTTAATTACAAGAAATAAGGTTTGAAGAGGGTTCTTTTTGCTGTCTTAGTTTACCTGATGGCACCAACCTTCTATCACTAAACATTTTAAAATTTCTCATTATCTACATTAAGCTTGCTCCAGCTACACTTTCATGATTTGCAGAGTTGTAGTCTCCAGCTGTTTCAGACAAAGCAAAAAGATAAAGCTAAGATAAGCTAAGATAGAGCTAAATGCTGTGACTGTCTTTTTCATGACACTCTAGTGGTTAGGACCACCAAGAGAGAAGGTTGAACCCAGTTTCTGCAACAAAGACCTTTGGTTCCCACTGCAGCATCCAAATGGTCAATCAGGTTAGGATGGTCATCATCCACAGTCTGTGAGGCCAGGTATGAGATATCCCCACAAGACATATGGAAATTTCCACCACTTTTGCATAACATTTACATGTGAGGTGTTTTATGCCAGAAACTTACCAAAACAAATGGTAAGGCTGTGCACTGGACAACCATAAGGATTTCATCAGAGGATCTGTTCCATCCTGCATCTCCATCACAAGGGGCTCTGGTGAATGCTTAGCCCAATAAACCACTCTTAGTTTAGACAAACAGAAATGAGCAGTGATCCAATCTCCACCATCAAATTCTGTTCATCCTAATCAAACCACTAGTACATGTAGCCAATCAGAAGTTATCCCTGCTCTGACACTCAAGAAACTGGAATCCATATCCTAGTTATACCAGTTCTACTCACTCAAGAAATGTATCTCTGTTGATGTGGTTTATAATATGCATTATAGACCTAGTAATAAATAATTAGCCTGAAACTAGAAACAAATTATTGGTTACAAATATATATCCACTGACAAACATGTATATATAATGCAGTAAAAAAATAATGCTAGCATTTTTAGAGTAAATTCATTCACTGAGCAACATACCCAGCCCTGTTTTGTATTTCATTTAGAGACAGAGTTGCTTAACATCTTGTTATGGCTTTGAACACAGGGTGCTTCTTCTCAGCCTCCGGATCTGGTGGAATTGCAGGCATGTGCTACTGCACCTGGCCCCAAATTTATTTTCATTTACAAGTAAAATATCTGTGGGTAGTTCTGACTGAAGCACAGCTGGCTTCAGGAATTAGTGTCTTTTCATCTCTCACTTTCCATTTCATTTTCTGGCCTCCCCTGAAGCCATAAGTTGGCAATAAGCTTTCCATTTTCACTCCCTACAGTTATTTTGGGGCCTCTGGAAAAGTCTGTCTGGACCAGCTCAAAATCTCTTGGCAGGTTAAGAGCCTCTTGTTCAGGGGGATTCATGCTATGACTTCTAGGGCTGGGTATCCTGTCTGACTTACCCCACATGGGGTGGAATGCAGAAGGAGAATCCCCAGAAACAACACAAGCAACCTTTGGAAGAAGAGAAAACAAACACTGGAGATAGATAACAGATCAGACTCCCTTCTGATCTTCAGGGGAGCCATTGTCTATACTCTACAGCTGAGAAGTCTATCTATGTCAATTCTTGACACTGTCCAAGCACTCAGGGTTCAAGACATCCCCATATCATATATGAGGAGACCAGGGGTCAGAGAGTGTTAAACTTTCTGTCCAAGGCCACTGGCCTTGAAAGTGATAGGCCTGAATATGAAGAGAAATTCAGACTGTTTTGAATCAGTCTTGACCTTCCAGCTCACTGCTAGTCTCCCTCAAGTACAAGAAGATTATCGTTGACATAGAGGAGGAAGAGGGGAAACAGGAAGGATAAAGAGTCCCTGAGAGAACTTCACAAAGACCCTATGCTGGTAAGTTTTTTGCTGAGTTCGGGAAGCTTTCTGCCTACTAATATCTTCTAGTGGTTGATACACATATTTATTTACACATCACCTTTGCAATTTTTGCATTAGTATTGTTTTTCTGTTTACTTATATTTCTTAAGTCAACTTGCCTGTTACACTTACAGGAAAGTCCTCAAAATCTTAAGTGTTTCTGACAATTTTAAATCAAAATGAGTAATGCTTGCCTCTAATAAAAATTAGCTTTAAAATCTGATAGAAGTATTAAATGAAAGGCTAGCCATCGGTTCACCATTCAGTATCATGCCACAACAGAAGTGGGGTATTCAGACTTAGTTTGGAAAATTAGAGCAACCAAGTCACACCAGAACACAAATTACACCTATGATCCTTCTTCACATGCAGTTTTCCGTTCCTGATATCTCCTCTGCACTCCGAGAGCAAGGCTAATGAAGTAGCAGCCCCTCTATACCAGGATGCCAGCTTGTTCTACCCCAAATATGTCCAAGTCTCTACACCTCATCCTCAGGCTCCAGGTTCTGGCCATTGCACTCCTAGTTTCTGAACACATACTTTTATAGGTGTATAAATTTAATAAGAGGCCTTGGTTTCTTCCAGCACTTTAATTTTTTTCTTTTGCATGAACATTGAATTATGTTGTAACTCCCGTTTTACCTTTTATGTGATTATTGCTTTAAGTGCCCTGGGAAGAAGACACAAGATTTGCACAGTGTGCCCAGGAAGCCAGGCAGTGCTATGCTGTGCACAACTTTCCCCACTTTTCTTATGCCTACCTGCTGCTCAAATATGTCTGAGACCATTTCCAGGGAAAGACAGAGAGGTCACCAACTCCCAAAGCATGAATGTTCTTTGTGAGTAGGGAGCAAATACCAGTCACTGTGTAGAGAAGGAAGTCAGTTCTAAGGGACCTAGTCTAACCATCTCACACAAACACCTGTGACAGAGCTTTATTGGATCAATATCTTCTGATTCCAGGCACAAGGTTTTCTTTTATTAAACTGAAATTATTTCTATCCCAAATGACACTGATCTTCTAGCTCCAAGGACAGAGCATGCAAACTTCTCATTCTAAAATTGTCTAGTCTCTATGGAACAGCCATGTTGTAATAATGACTTTCTCTCACCTAAGAGATAAACCACATGACCTCCTAGAGGCTAATAATCTTATAAAAATGAAATTAAAAAAAAAAAAATTTAAAAAAAAAACACAAAAGGATCTAGAGATTCCCCCACACTCCTTGTCCTCATTCTGAAGACTCCAAGATTTTTATCCTGTGGATGGAGAAGGCTTTGTGTGACTGCTTAAACTAGAGGCTGCACATAAAGTACATTACTACTCTGTCTCAGAAAGCAACATAAAGTCATTGTGTCTTCAAGAAGGCAGGTTGTGGCAGGAGCTATTTTCTCTCACAGTTGGCCACTTAGCTCCCTTCTGCTCAGCCCTGTTTCACAACTGGGTTTCAGTCTGGCCCCCTCTGTCTCCTCTCTCAGTGCTTGCAGGGGTCTCCCTTGGGGGTTGTGCATCCTACCTGCTCAGACTCAGCACAAAACTACACCAGAAAGACAGCTGAGTAGGGGTGAGAGACACAAAGAGTCTAGGGAGAAGAGGTCCAAACAATTTAAGGACAGAGCTTCTCCCCCAAACCTAGAATTCCAAGAAACCATGGTCTTGTTGGAAAGGGATGAAAGAGAACAGAAATCATTCCCCAAACAAGAAGAGTTCCTCTACACTCACTTCTTGTTTTATTGTTTTAGTAAGATGTTTATATTTTACAGATTATTTTTAGAATAGCTAAATCTATGAGGAACCCAATTATCCAAGATACCAACATGGCTGGATAACTGTGATTCAACTGTTCTACAAGCTCTTATGCATACCTAAGAATGATGGTTTAAAAATATGGGTGGTTAAATTCAGATAATATTCATATGGGAAGAAATAAAGAAAGAAAAAAAGAAAATAAAAAAAATAGTAAATTGAAATTGCATGTGTGATGAGATAACTACTGTGCTAATTGATGTTGCATTTCTTTTTTTTTTTTCACTGTTAAAGTTTTTTAATATCAATGTAAAATGGGATCATGGTTTTACAAGCATATTTTAGAACACAAAGACTGATTTTTTAAATGGTTTCTTTCCTTCACTAAAACTTAAATATTAACACAAAAATAATCTTAGGAATTTTTTAAAGAGCATATGTTTTTCTTTTCCATTTCAAAACATCTACAATTGACAAACATGCAAAATAACTAATTATACAATCAAAGGCCTCTAGTAGAAATATGCAATTTATAAATTATATACCTTGATTTACCCATTGGCTATGAAATCCAGCAACAATCTTTCCTTTTCTCACTCCTTAGAATAGCTGCCACTGATTTCTTTCTAGAGGATTGGTGGCATTAATTATACCTTAGCTCTCCCTTGTTAGCATCTAGACATCTCTGGTTCAGCCTATGAAAATTAATGTTACAGTTCCAGGTACTAAAAATACCCCACCATCTTCTTCACCATATAACATCTTGGCAAGGCACCTATCAACCATGCACAGTTTGGGCAGTGACCCATGAGCAACATAATGGCCTTACTGAAGAATTATCTATATGTCCTGGGTTTACCATTTAAATGAGGATATTAATGGAAATATAATATTTCAGGAGGCATTATTTTTCTCTCCTGTCCAAGTTACCAGCATGTATAGTACTAGGAAGAGTAGAGGAAGGTAACAACAGCCACATAATATGAAACCTCCCTAGAGCTAAAAGCACACTAAGTGAAATCCAAACTGTAGTGGCCCAAAGAACTGACTCTCATTGAGGTTTAATTTGTGGCTGTGAGGAACCTTCATTCTAAGAGGATCATAAATTAGGGAACAATTTCTATGCACTGTACGTTCAGCAATTTTCAATAGCATACTATTAAAATTTCCATCTTTTCTAAGGGCTGTGCATATGCTTCATTATTAAATATGGTACCAGCTCTAGGCTGCTAATAGTTTCCTTTCACCCTGATGTTGCATTTCTTGAGCAAGATGTTTCAACCTATATACAACTATAGTGGTCCTAGTGAAATTCTGAGCCAGTGCATAGAAATATAGAAATATATGACCCAAGTATAATCCCTGTTTCCACTCAGAGACTCAGAGTGGCCTGGGACACCCAAATCTGGCCTGCAGGCCCTACACATCTGTCCCTTAGAATAAATGCTAGGAAGCTCATCCAGGTGTGCCAAGCCTGTCCTGATGCATAGGAGGTGCCAAACCAAAAAGAATGGCACTGTGTTTTGCAGAGTACATGTGGTCTTGAGTAATATATTTTTTCTAAAATTTAATGCTTGGAGTAGACATTCATAAGAGAACAAATGGGTCAGTGTTGCTTGGGGGTTGAGCTCTGACCCTGACCTCAGGGGGTTTACAATTCAGGGTGATTATTCACAGGTTGACTCTTTACGTCTTGCTCCTTCTCCAGTACTGTAATAGACTTGAAGGTCATTAGTACCTGCCAAGTTCCATGGCCACAGTTCTCTGTGTCTGTTTCTCTATCTTTTTCTATGATTTCTACCTTTTTCAGCAGGATTCCACAGGGAGTTTCTTCATCAGCACTGTGCAAGTCCACATTTTGACATGCTGCTTCTTAACACTGGGATAAAACTAGAGCTGTGGTCCCTTTACTTGTTGGGGATGCTACCTGTACTGGCCAGAAAATACTAGGGGAGTGTGGGCCATGTCTTCCATGACCAAGAGTCTGTGCCAGCATTAAGCTCATCTCTTGAACCAATGTGCCCAAAAGAAGTGGCTACATTAATTTAACCTCAAAAATACAAGAGATTACTTACCTCAAGTTGTGACTCCCAGAGATACATGACACACCATAGCTGGGAGGATCTTGGGCACATTGCTACCATCTCAGCTTGGCTTGGCTAAGGAACTGGTCTTTGGGGAAATGGCCCATACCTCTCCCCAAGATCTGAGGACCAGGCCTGGTTTCCATTCACCTACACTTCATTGGGATATATGTGGTTTTGGGCCCCCATATGTTTCACTTCTTTCTTGCTTCCTCCTTTCTTTTCTCTTCCCTCCCCATATGTATTTTTTCTCATAATCATGGGCAACACAACTGTGTACAAGTCATCCCTGGACTTATGGTCATGTGACTTATGTTTCCCAGTCAATCCTTCAAGTGAAATCTTGTCCCCACTTCATAAATAAAGCAAAACTGCTCCCAGAATACCATGGATGTTGTTACTGAGAAGCAAAAGTCAAAAACACTGAGTAGTCAACAGCTCTAGCAATTAGATAAATGCAAATTAAAACTACACTGAGATACAATCTCATTCTAACTATAATGCCAATTATCAAGAATATAAGTGAAAGCAAATTTTGGTGAGAATGTGGAGAAAGAAAACACTCAAAAATTGTGGTGAGACTGCCAATTTGTGTAACCTCTCTAGAATGCAGTATGGAGATTAAAAAAGACACTAGAATATAAACCTTCTTTGAACCAATTATCACATTCCTTGGCATATACACAAAGGAATTAATATCAGCATACTACAGTGACACAGACACACCAATGTTTATAGCTACCCAATTCACAATAGTTAAGTTATGGGACCAAGCTAGATGCCTATCAACAGATAATGAATAGAGAAATTGTTGTATATACACACACAATAAAATATTACTCAGCCATAAAGAAGAATGACTCTATGACATTGCCAGTAAATAAATGGGTATGGAGACTGATAAGCTAAGTGAAAAAAGAGAATTCCAAAAAACCATAGGTGAAATGTTTTTGCTGGCATGTCCAGGCTAAACCACAATAAATGAGGGAGGGAAAGAGGAGAACTTCAGTAGATTATCCAAAGAAGCATTCAAGAAAGTTAGAGTAGATAGGAATAGAAATGACAGTAGAATGAATCTAACATACATTAGATTGTATGCTTATAAAAATATATAAATAAATTCCACCATCATATCCACCCACAACAATGAGATTCATAATTAGAATAATTATGAATCATTTTTTAAATGAACACAATATCTTTATTTATTTAATTTAATTAAATTAATTAATTTATTTATTTTTTGTGTGGTGCTGAGGATCGAATGCAGTTCTTCACATGTGTGAGGCAAGCACTTTACCAATGAGCTATAGCCCCAGCCCCAAATAATTATGAATCATAAATAGGAATTCCTATGCTTGTTTAATTTTACCAAAATAAAATCTATGTCATATTTAATAAGAAGAACAACTAAAATAACATAAATTAAAAAATAATGAATAGGAACATAGAAAGAAATTGATAGCATCATAGATTGATGATGAAATTTCTTTAAGTTTATTCCAGAATTTTCTGAATCTCTCCCCAAGTGGAGTCTGCAAAGTTGTTCAGGCCTGAAAATAATTTAGAAGTTCAGGATGCTGCAAAGAGGAGCAGAAGGGACTTCACCCGTGCTGCATTGATATGCAGGTGAAGGGAACCAAGGAAGCAGGTAATCTCAAGGCAACCCATGTTTAACTAGGGCAGAGAGGAGCAGGGTGCCATGACCAGGAGTTTGTGCTAGCATCAAGCTCAGTTATTTATTTATTGGCACGTATATGGAGTTATTCATAGAATTAGAAAAATCTGGAATTATTTTTCCTGGATTCACAATGAAAGCCAAATATCCTTTTTTTTTTCCCTGCAGAGAGAGACCCTTGACCCTCTCTTAACAATAAGCCTTGT
>NW_026694529.1:0-41356 GCF_021218885.2 Marmota monax | reverse complement strand
AATCAGTAGCATGCTTGCCCTGCATGCACAAGGTCCCAGGTTCAATCCCCAGCACCAGAAGAAGAAAAAAAGGAAAAAAAAGTGAGAAAGCCCTAAAGAGAGAGACAGAAAATACGTGGTCTGAGGTGTTGCTATTTGGAGAGGGATATTTAAGTGGGGCTGGACTAGAGATGGGGCCATATCACACTTCTGAAATTTCTCACCCATTTTTCTAAGGTTGCTCACATCATGCTAGTATTTGGGGGTACAGGAAGCTGGTCAAGGAGAAATGCTGCATTGCAGGGACTTGCTTTTTTATATATAAATCTGATCTTTATTTTTAAAAATAGTTTTTAGTTGGACAGTATACCTTTATTTTATATATTTCTATTTAATGTGGCACTGAGGATTGAACCCAGTGCCTCACAGGTGCTAGGCAGGTGTTCTGTCACTGAGCCAAAACCCCAGTCCCTTGTTTTTAATTTCAAATATTTTGTGGGCATTCCTGCATTCTTGTGATTTATGAATCTTTTCCTTTGAGGTTCAGAGTAACTTTCTTCTTGGTATCCCAGCATTTCTGTTCCAACCAGATTTGTTCCACAGTTCTTTATGGACCTCAAGTGTTGCTAGAGGAATGATTATATGATCATTTAGTTATCAAAGCACATAGGGCAGTGTTTTCAGGACAGAAGTTTTAAGAAAATACTCATTATTAGATTTCTATTTTTACTTATGTATTTAGCCATGGACTCATATGGATTTGCAGTGATCCACAAACCAGCAGATTTCAGAAACTTTTCATATTGACAACTCTTTTTAAATGGTTTCATTCAGATTGAGGCACATTTGACTGAAGGTAAACATTAAGATGCTTTTAAAGTGCTTATGAATTTTCCTGGCTAGAATATTGCAGAGGGTTTTGCCAGTTTTCTCGAAAATTTGTTTATCTCATTGGTGTTGAAAAACCTCTCAGATGCAAGAAATGCAAACTCCTGCAGCTGGCCACACACAGACCCCCACACCCACTGAACGAATTCTCCATCCCCCATTAATTGGGTGTCAGGTGCTGTTGGATTGTTAATTATTGGGTAAAAGCAGTGTTTTCTCCCCAAGGAGCCCAAGGTCTAGCTTGTTGGTTATTGGAACCACTGGAACCACTGGGTTGGTTATTCACTTTTCCTTGAGTCTCAAGACAAATCTGAGCTCCATCCAGGAACCTATATTTAGTGGCACTGGTAGCTTAGGAAAATTTCTCATTTCAGTTAAGAAAACTAACGGCAATAATAATTAATTATTTCTCTCATGGGGGAAAGAGGGGTTGTGGCCCCAGGGTGTTCCTGGCTCTTTCCCTCTTCTCAGCCACATAATCTTCTTCTCATCCTGGGCAAGACAACCGTGTCCTGCTCATTCCTGGAATCCTGGGTATGTGGCTTGACCTTCTCAGTCTTCCTTCAAGAAAAATGTTCCCATTTCACAAATCCAGCAATACTGGTCCCCCAAATACCTGGGCTGCTATAACTGAGAAGCAAAAGTAAAAAATACTAAAAATGAGGGCTAGGGCTGGGGCTGGGGATCAGCTGTAGAGTGCTTGCTTAGTATGAGTAGGCACTGGGTTCCTTCCTCAGCACCACAGAAAAATAAATAGACAGAATAAAGGTACTCAGTCCAACTCCAATAGAAAAAGTATTTTAAAAAATAAATACTGAAAAGGGAATGTATTTAACAATTAGGGAAATGCAAATTAAAACTACACTGAGATTCTTTCACTCCAGTCACAATAGCAATTATCAAGAATACTGTAACAATAAATTAGTGAGGATGTAGGGGACAGGGAATGCTCACACCTTGTTGGAGAAACTTCACATTGGTGCAAACCCTCTGGAAAGCAGGATGGAGATTCCTCAAGAAACTAGGACTGGAACTACCCTCTGACTCAGCTATACCACTCCTCTGCATAAATTCAGGGGATAAAATAAGCATACTACAGGGGCACAACCACATCAAAGTTTATGATAGCACAACTCACAATAGCTAAGCTATGGAGGCAGCCTAAATGCCCATCAACAGATGAATAGATAAAGAAATTGTTGTTTGTATACAGGGTGGAATATTACTCAGCTTTAAAAAAGGATGACTTCATAACATTGTCCAGTAAATGAATAGATCTGGAGATTATCATGCTAATGTAAAATAAGGCAATCCCCCAAAACCACAGGTCACATGTTTTCCCTGACATTTGTTATCTACATCACAAGGAAGGTGGGAGGTTAGACAAAGGGGAACAACAGGAAGGAGGGAGGATAAGAACAGGAAAGATAGTAGCATGAATCGACCATAATGTTCCTACTTAAATATATGAAAATACCTAAGTGAATCCACCCATGATGCCCACCCAAATGAATGGGGTCCTAATGAGAATAAGGTATATATTATGTTTGGATAATTTTACCAAAATGGATTCTATGGTCATGTATATCTAAGAAGAATCACTAAAACAGGAAAAAAAAGTACGGAAAAGGACCATGGAACCAAATTGATAGCATCATAACCAGATGAGGAAATGTCTTTAGGTACATTCCAGAATTTTCTAAACCGCTCCCCCATTGGATGCTGCCAAAGGTGTTGGATCCTGAAGGGAAGGTGGAGGTTCAGGGTGCTGCATGGAGAAGAAAGGACCCCCGCCCCACATTCATCTGCAGGAGCAGGGGTCCCAGGGGGCAAGTAACCTTGAGGCCTCCACAGTTAAGACAGAGAGGAGCAGGGTGCATTTGAGTCTATGGAGTTATTTACAAAATTGGGAAAACCTGGAATTGGCTTTCCTGGACTCCCAATTAAACCCAAATTGTTTTTCCTTAAAGAGACAGACCCTTAAGCCTCTCTTAAGGAGAAGTCTTCTCTGTATTATGTGACTTTTGCACCCCTGAATTGGAGGGACAAGACCAGAGCTTTCTTTGGAAACACATCGGCTTTGTTTGCATCAAGACAAGCAGGTAGGGTCTGTCTTTTTTCTTTTTCTTTTTTCTTGTCAAGTGCAGAGTATTCAGCTGATACTGAGGATGCACACCTGGGCAGGGTGTGTCTGTTTTTTGGAGAAGGCAGGATCCCATTGCCTGGGATCCAGTGGACTGGCAGGAACCAGGGAGAGTACCCAGGGTAGCCTTGATCTGTCCAAGGCTGTTATCCTGTGGCCAACACAGGTATTTCTTTCAAAAAGAAAAAAAAAAAAGAAAAAGAAAGAAAGAAAGAAAGAAAGAAAGAAAGAAAGAAAGAAAGAAAGAAAAGTGGCACACGCCTGTCATTCCAGTGGCTGGGGAGGATGAGGCAGGAGCATGGCGAATTCGAAGCCAGCCTCAGCAAAAGCAAGGTTCTAAGCAACTCAGTGAGACCCTGTCTCTAAATAAAACTCAAACTAGGGCTGAGGAAGGCGCTCAGAGGTCTTCTGAATTCAACCTCCAGTGGCCAGAGAGTGAGGGAGCCTGGGTGCAGGTGGGATTTACCCAGGTCTGTGCTCTCTGGGTCTCTTCTGTGCTGATCTCCTTACTCTGCCTCCAGCTCAATGTGGGCTGGAGATACAGATTCAACTCAGCTGGAGGAACATCAGCTCTAATGCTGCCAACCAGGTCGGAGCCTCCTCTAGGGCGCCTGCCAGGCCCACTGTGAGCCTCCACCAGCGCTGGCCGTGATGCGCTGGGCAGTTCCCATGGGGGAAAGGCCAGTTCTGCTTGGAGAATTTTGCACAGATGAACAGAGGACAAGTCAGCACCCCGGAGACGCTCTGGGTGGTCTTATTATAGAAGGAGGCCCAGGTGGTGAAACTTTCAAGAAATGACTTCAATTTCCTAACATTATAACCCAACAGAACTTAGAATTCTCGTCACCCTGACCCTAACCCAATGCCGAGACCTCAAAAGGAAAAGAAAAAAGGAAAAAGTTGCACCCAAACCCTGCCATTCTGGCCTCCTTCTTGCCTGGAGCAGACATCACCCGCTGTCACTCAAAAAGAAGGCTCCCTGGGGTCAGGCTGGGGAGAGAAGAGACTGACTGACGCCCTGTCCAATCAGAAGCCTCCGTGCTGAGCTCTGACCAATCCTGAGCGCAAGCAGCGAGCAGGGGGCGGGCTTCCGCGCTCCGGATGGGATTTATTTCTCTGAGGTCCGCGGTTCCATGACTCCTGCAGTTGGACTCCAGGCTTCCCTCATGCCCAGGATCCCAGGTGGCCCTGCCATGCAGGAGCCGAAGCTCCCCAGGGCAGGCTTGGCTGCTGGGCACCAGGAAATGGTGAGTGTGCAATGGCACCTGGTGACTGGACAGGGAAGCCATCCAGAGGGACTGGCTGTGGAGGTAAACACAGGAGCTGGCTGACCCGGACTCTGAGCGCTTTTTGCATTGGCAGGCCTGAGCCCCTGGGGGACAGCGCCCCTCAGTTCCCCTGGCCAGCCGGGTGGGGAGCGTGACAGTAGCGGAGACCCCTCGCAGCCTCCCCATCCCCTTGGCAGCCCCAGCCCCTGCTCGAGTCCTATCTATCTGGCAGGTGAGCTCGGCAGCCTCTGCATCTTGTCTTCCTGGGCTGTGGGGATTGACAGGTGGGACCACTAGAAGAATCCAATCTCCAAGCTGGGAGATGGCGCACACCTGTCATCCCAGCGGCTGGGGGTGGGGGGCTGATGCAGGAGGATTGTGAGGTCAAGGCCAGCCTCGCCAACTTCGCGAGGCACTTAGACTCACCGAGACCCTGCCTCAAAATAAAATGCAAAATAGGGCTGAGGATGGGGCTCAGTGGTTGAGGGCCCCTGAGTTCAATGCCCAGTACCAAAAGAAAAAAAAATTAAATCTCCACAATTTTCCTGCAAGGAGGGGAGCTGCGGTGTACAGGGACCTCGTTATTCCTGAGCTAGTTTTGTGGAGATTTTTTGTTTGTTTGTTTTGTTTTGTTTGTTTTGGTAGTTAGCTGAGTGGTAAAGCACCCTTCTGTTATGTGCCTGGTAGTTTTTAGTTTTTATTCTGACCACGGGTCTAGCTAAGTTGCTGAGATTGGCCTGGTTAGGGTTTGATTGATAATGACTTTTCCGTTGCAATTAAGTGTATGATTTTTACAACCACGTGGGTTCGTGAGTGGACTCTGTTGACCTCGTGATTCCTTGATGACAATTGTAACAGTACAGCTGCACAATGCACATGTTAGGTAATAACTTCTTTTTTTCTCTCTTATAATTCAAAAGTTTCTCCGTTAAGTTTACATATATTTAACTTTGTGGATGAATTTTAGGATTGGGTGCTTCCATTAAGAATAAAGCATGCTGGATTGTTTATTAGTGCATCATAGTTATACATAATACCACATGCATATGGCACCCTTGTAAAACTTACCCATGGTATTTTATACTATTTATAAGCTGAATGTACCATGACTATTAATGTATTATCCTGGTCATATGAACTGATTGCAGCAAGTCCCTGCGGTGGGGGACTATCATGTGTCTTTAATGGCAAAACAGTTTCCACAGATAGTTAAGAAGCACTTAAACTTTTTGAGTTTATTAGAATTCTTTTGTTTCCTATCGTCATTGATACTATTACATTTTCCCTCTGATAGGGTTTTAGTTTACATTTATTGGGTTTCTAAAGATGTTGGATTCTTTTTATTTTTATTATGGAACACATGGGTATCTCCTGTACAAATTGGCAGCTCAAGTCCCCTACCTGAATTTCTTCTGTGGTGGATTACAGAGTGTTGGGACTGTGAGAATCACCACTCCATGGGCCCTTTTCCTACCCAAGTGGGCTAGGATCTGCAGGGGTCTCAGGTTTTTCTCCCCCCTGAGGTTTTCTTTCTTTGGGGGGGGGCATGGGGAGCATAGTGGATTGAATGCAGAGGTCCTTTCCCACAGAGGTATATCCCTCGTACTTTTTATCATTTATCTCCTGACAGATGCTCCAAGATAGTGATTCTCCTCCCTCAGCCTCCTGAGTCCATAGCATGACAAAAGAAATGTGCCTCCACACCTCACTTACTGTCTTAAAACTGAAAAAGAAAATGGTGGTGGATCTCTCTCACTGGTAAGGCAACCCTGGGTCAAAACCCCAGAAACAAAAGAATATTCTCTAATAACACAGACAAGCTGGAGGACTTTAGGTTAAGTGAGATGATCCAGATGCAGAAATACATTGCATACTCTATGTTCAGAGCCTGGAAGAAAATTGAATAGATGCATAGGGAGAGCCTGGTGGTTATCAGGGAGCATCATCAATAGTATCGCATCATATGCTGCAAATTACAAAAGACAGCAGGATTCTGTTCTTAGTGCAGAATTCAGTAATTCTGAGAGATGATGGATTTTAACATCACATAGCAATTGCACATACTAATGGGATTCAGTGTGAGGTTTATATATATGCATAAACATGTATTCATAATATCCAAATACCCTCTTCTGCCCTCGATGCCCATGACACACTTCCTCAGCCATACTAATTACTATTGTACTTTCACATGATATTATTTTAGTTAACACATGAGATGTGAAGATTTTGTGTATTTCTTCACTTAGCATGACATCATTCAATTCCATCTATTTTGCTGACCATTAGAGGAGTTGGTATTGATGGCCGAGTAATACACCATGGTGAATACATAATATACTTTCTGGTGGATATATTCATTTGCTTACCTACATCACTGGCTTTTCTCTATATCTGTATTGTTAAACATACTGTTATTCCACTTGAATTTATGTAACAAAAGAAAGTGACAACTACAACAGAATGAAGAAACTGGGAGTGTGGGCACATACCTGCAATCCCAATGGCTTGGGAGGCTGAGGCCAGGAAATTCATGAGTTCAAACACAGCCTCAGAAAATTAATAGGGACCTATACAACTCAGTGAGACCCTGTTTCTAAAAAAAAAAAATTAAAAATGACTGTGCAACTGGATTTGTGGTTGAGTGATACTGGGACCAATCCCTTGTATACCCCCCACCAAAAAAAAAAAAAAAAGAATAAAGAAACTAGAAAACTATGTCCTAACCTTATTTTATTAATTGAAAAGAAGTCAAGGCATAAGAAAAATTCATATCCTTTAAGTTTGTTAATATAAAGATAATAAGCTCTCTCTTTGAATTTTTCACAAAGTGCAAAAATTTGAGAGCATTCAGTAGGTTATATTACACGAAAAAAGTGCTCTTGTGCAAATAATGAAATAAAACCTTAGTAAGGTGTTGTGGTGCATGACTGTAATCCCAGTGTCTCTGGAGGCTGATACAAAGCCAGCCTCAACAACTTAGGAAAGGAATAAGCAATTCAGTGAAACCTTGTCTCTAAATAAAATACAAAAAAGATCAGGAAAGTTGCTGAGAGGTTGAATGCCCCTGGGCTCAATCCACAGCATCAAAAACAAAAACAAACTTGAAAAATAATTAAGACATTAGGCTGCTGAACATTTATATTTTCAGTGTTGCAAATATTTGGCCCAATACTCCCAAGTTCATTTCATCCATCAATTTATAATTGAAATCTCTAGTTATTTGTTTGTGAGAGAAAAGAGACAGAGATGTTCCTGAACTCTGCCATTCCTTTGCTAGTTTCTGCCATAAGCTAGGAAAAGGTCTGCCCCTTGTGATCCCCAAGGTGCTATGACTTAGTCCTTTCTCTTCATGGAAGAATGCACCTTGAGGGGTGGATGTTGGCTTGACTGCTAAAGTTGGGAAGAGGTAAAAGTGATATAATGGCATCAGTGTGTGGGTGGGGTGTGATAATGATGACTTCCGACCAAGTCTTACCCATGATAATCTTTTTAAAATGTACCCACTTAATGGTATTTTTAATATATCTTGTGTGATCCTACAGTTAAATTTGAGGGACCCTGTTATCCATACCCAGCTAGCTTAGCATTGATTTTCTCAGTCTGCAGCCTCCCAATTTGAAATACCTAGTCCCCCTTCCTCAGAGCCTTGGCCTCATGTCTCTTTTGCTTTTTTTTAATATCTCAGAAATCTTCAAATACTAAGTTGCAGGTGAATCCACATTTGATGTTCCACTTCCAAGGATAAGAATAGACATTTTCTCTCATTGTGGCCTCTACCTTCTGTTCACAAAAATGGGGACATTATACATGTTTGCAAACCTAGATATTATCATGACCCAACCTGTTATATGAAAGTCAAGAATGTAATCCCTGGGGCTGGGGCTCAGGAGCACCACATAAGAATAAATATATAAAATAAAATAATGTGTCCATCTACAACTAAAGAAAACAAAAAAGACTGAAATCCCTGCCAGGGTTTGTGATGGCACATGCATGTAACCCCAGCTACTTGGGAAGCTGAGTCTGGAGTGTCACAACTTTGAGTCTAGCCTCACTAACTTGGCAAGATTATATCTCAAATAAAAATAAAAATGGGATGATGATAGAGCTCACTGGTAGACTATATCTAGGTCCTATTCTCAGGATCACAGGGGGAAGTCTTTAATTCCTGTCTTCATTCTATGAAGTTAAGGTCCCCCAAAAAAGGAGGTGGCATGGGGATGATATTCTATTTTCTAAAAACAAGCCATGTAAAATGTTCAAGTGTACACATTTTTTTCAAAAATTCTCAAGTATTTTGCTTTTGATATTATCGTGATTAGAACTGTCTTTAATTTTGTTTGCTACTTATTTTCTTATGCTCATAAATAACTGATGGTATTAAAATTTGTTACTTTTCTGAGCTCATCTGTTGCTTATAACAGTAATTAGTGAACTCCTACGTTAAAAATCTCCACTTAAAAACCACTTCTACCTCATACCTCATTTTGGAAAACCCCAAAAGTGAGACAGCAAGAAACACAAATGAGTTGCAATACCCCTTTGACAAAGGCAAAGATACTGGTGAGAATATCAGAAAAACTCTATTAAATATAAGTCAGAAACCAAGAGAACAAGACTATAATCTCCCCCACACATATTACCAGGCACAAGAGATGAGATACAACAGCCAGCAAACTTCCTGTTCTCAATTTAGAAGACAAAGATCAGGAAAAAAATCTACCCATCTCCAAAACTAAAACAAGTGTTATCAGGAAATCCATATGAGTATCAGACTTCCCCATGTTTAAATCAGGGTTTTCCATTGCAAATTAAAAAAAAAAAGTCACATTTAGCTTCAGGATATATCTTATGGCATAAGTTATGAGACATAGTCTAAAAAAAGAGGGGCTATTTCTTCAGGGTAGAATGTCATTTACATCTCTGATTAGTTGCAGTTATGGAAAGAATCATAAAATATTAATACTTCAGGTTGGAGTTGTCTGCCCAATATCTTGCTGTGTGTTTTTTTTTAAACAATATAGTAACCTTCAGCCATATTTTGGAAAAGATTTCCACAAGTTTGACAACAACTACCCAGCTTTAGTAGCTATCAGATTAGCATGAGCATTTGGTCACATGGTTAATATAAATTGCAGAAAACAGGGAGAAATTCTAGAAGTGGGATAGAGGGAGGCTGCATGCTGTGTCACTCTGTGACCTAAGATTCAAGCAGTGGAAATACTGTTTCTCTGAGAGTTATTAGAGGACCCCTGACCGCTGCTCCCATGCAGGAATGCTGGTCTCAAAGCCCACACAGGTCTTCCAGCCACCATGCCCATTCAGAACCACCAGCATTGGCACCCGCACAGGACTCCTAGCTGCCCACCCATGCAGGAATCCTGGTGGACACTGCCCTGCAGGATCCCCAGCCACCACTCCTGTGTGGACCCCAATTACCAACGTGGGACTCCCCCAGTGTTCCTTAATCTTGGGACGCTACAACCATTGCCATGGTCCCCTAAATGTGGTAGTCTGCACCTGGGGACACTGGACAGGGTTTGGAGACAGATGCCAGCCACAACACTGCATGCCACAAAGCTACATCTTTGAACATGCCACCCAATGCCACCATCAGGCCTATCCTTGAAAGCAGTTGCCTCCAACTTGGAACAACTTTGTCGCCATCTTTATTAAGAGCAACTACTAGCTTGGGACACAGGCTGGGGCCTAGAAGCAATATCAAGGTACCTATAATCCCCAAATCACCCCTATTCCCCGCGGCTGCTAACCCAGCACAGTGCTTGCAGCCACACGACTGGTCCATAGCTTGCAGAGCCTGGTCCTCATCTGCTCAACATCTCTCCACAACAGGTGCACAGGCCCCAGGGAACAGCCCACAAGACCTCTGTGGAGAGGAGATTGTGATTGGGAAATAGAAAGGGGCAAATAAAAAAAAGTTCAGAGTCTAAATTAGAGGCCAGGAATTGTGAGGTCTCCAGGTGGGCCCAAGATGATATCTTTGGGGTGCAGTCTAACACAGGAACTGGAAAGTACTACACCCCATTTCCAGGAACTCCACCCCCAAGACCAACCTTTTCACCCTAAAAACCTTCACCATCCTGAGGGTGGAGACACTATCAAACAACAGACAACCCCAACTAGTAGAAGAGAAATGAAGCAGGAAAGATACTGAACTCCAAGAAAAACAATCCTGTATCTTCCTTTGAATTTTTTTTCTCTTTTCTCTCTTCTGCCACCCTCACATCCCCAATATTTGTAAAACCAAGAATTTTTCATAGATTAGGCTACTGAGGTCTGGGAGGTCTTAATAGTATATTACAGTTGTGTTGTATATTCTTTTATCTCCTATTTCTACATTTTTGTTTCTTAATTATTATATTTGTGTTTTGTATTCCCTCTATTGTCTTCCCACTAACTTGTCTCACCCAAAACACTTCCTCTTTTCTCATGCTACTATCCAACTTCTTTTCATTCCTCTTTCACTCTTCCTAAGATCTAATAACTATATATCCTCACCTCCCATCTCCTCAACATCTCATCCTATACCCCACTCCTGGTTCTTTGTCCACCAACAGAAACTGTAGACCTATTTGTAAACCTATTGTTTATGTTGTAGATAATGATTGAACTCGCTGTTTCTGTATATTGTGACAAAGCTAGAAACATATTAATAGCAGCTATTTGGTTTAAGGCTGTATATTCTTTGTATTGGTCTCTGTGAATTTGATGTCTCCTTTAAAGGGGAGATATTGGTGCCCATTAGGGATACTACAAGCTTCCAGGGTAAAAACTGTAACACCTTGAAAACACAGAGCTGGAAGGGAAGATGAACATGAGAAACCATGAGAAAAATGTGCCCCAAAGAAAGATGCTGTTATTGGAATCCATGGCCAGAACAGCAGGAGAAATGATAGAGAAGGAGTTTAGGATGTACATAATTAAAATGTTCTCTGATTTAAAGGATTACATAAGACAGCAAATATAGGCAGCAAATATATATATATTTTTTTTTGACAAAGAGCTACATAAGCAAATACAGGAAGCAAAAGATTACTTCAATAAGGAGATATAAGTTCTGGAAAAAAAAGCATTGAAATAAAGGAAATAATAAACCAAATTAAAAACTTAATAGGAAGCATCTCCAACAGAATAGATCACTTGGAAGACTGAACCTCAGACAATGAAGACAAAATATATAATCATGAAAATAAAGTTTACCACAATGAAGATGGTAAGAAATCATGAGCAGAACACTCAATAATTATGGGATAACATGAAAAGACCAAATTTAACAATTATTGGGTAGAGGAAGGCATAGAGGTCCAAACCAAAGGAATGAACAAAATATTCATTGAAATAATATCAGAAAATTTTCCAAATGTTAAGAGTAAATTAGAAAATCAAATATAAGGGGCTTACAGGATGCCAAATGTACAAAATCACAACAGACCCACACCAAGGCACATTATAATGAAAATACCCAACATACAGAATAAGAAGTGATTTTTAAAAGCCACAAGATAAAGGAATCAGATTACATATAGGGGAAACCAATTAGGATCTCTGCTGATTTCTCAGCCCAGACCCTGAAAGCTACAAGATCCTGCAATAACATATACCAAGCTCTATAAGAAAATGGATGCCAACCAAGAATCATATCCAGCTAAATTAAACTTTATATTGATATTTTATGACAAAATAAAAACCTTCCATGATAATCAAAAGTTAAAAGAATTTACAGCTAGAAAGCCTGCAATACAGAACATCCTTGGCAAAATATTACATGAGGGGGAAATAAAAAACAACATATGTCAGAAAAGGGAGGTATCACTAAAGGAAAAACCTGACAAAGAGAAACCAAGTCAATTTAACTATCAAAAATAAACAAAAATAACTGGGAATCCAAATCATATTTCAATAATAACCCTGAATTTTAATTTCCAAAACTCGGCAATCAAAAGACATAGACTGGCAGATTGGATTAAAAAAGACCCTAAAATATGCTGCCTTCCAGAGATTCCTGTCACAGGAAAAGACATCCACAGAGTGAAGGTGACAGGTTGGAATAGAACATATCACTTGGGGCCTGGGTTTGTGGCTCAGCAGGCATGCACTAGCCTAGTGTGTGCAAGGCCCTGGGTTTGATTCTCAGCACTGCATAAAAATAAGTAAACAAAATAAAGGTATTGTGTCCAACTAAAAAATAAATATTAAAAAAATGAAACCACATATTGCTCAGACTGGGGCTGGGGCTCTGGGGTAGAACGCTCACTTGGCATGTGTGAAGTCCTGGGTTCGATCCTCAATATCACATAAAAATAAATAAATAAAAGTATTATGTCCATCTACAACTACAAAAAATAAATATTAAAAAAATGCCACTCACATTGACTGTGAAAGAAAGCAGGGGTTACCATCCTTATATCAAATAATGTGGACTTCAAGTAAAATTTAATCAGAAGGGAAAAACAATAATATTTCATACTGCTCATGGGAACCATACACCAACAAGAGATAACAATTATAAATGTTTATGCCCCAAACAATGAAGCATCTATGTTCATCATACAAAATCATCAAAATTTCCAATGTCAAACAGATCACAACACAATAATTCTGGGTGATTTTAACACATATATTTTACCCCTGGATAGATCTTCCAAACAAAAGATAAACAGAAACTATAGAACTCAATAAGACAATCAATAACTTAGATTTAACATATATAGAATATTTCATCCTTCAACAAGCGAATACACTTTCTTCTCAGCAGCACATGAATCCTTCTCAAAAATAGACCATATACTATGCCACAGGGCAACTCTAAGCAAATAAAAAGGAGTAGAGACACTACCCTGCATTCAGATCATAATGGAATGAAATTAGAATGAAATTAGAAGTCAGGTATAAGATAAAAGCTACTCCAACACCTGGAGACTAAAAAATATGCTACTGAATGAAAACTGGTTTGCAGAAGACATCAAAAAGGAGATTTAAAAATTCTTAGAGGTAAGTGAGAACACTGATACAACATATCAAAATCTCTGGGACACTATGCAGGTGGTACTAAGAGGAAAGTTTATTGCATAGAGTTTATTCCTTAAAAGAAGAAAAAGTCAACAAATAAATGACCTAAAATTACATGTCAAAGCCCTAAAAAAGAAAAAAAAATCAACACCAAAAGCAGTAGAAGACAGGAAATAATTACAATAAGACCTGAAATAAATTAAATTGAAACAAAAGAAGCAATTAAAAATTAACAAAATAAAAAGTTGGCTCTTTGAAAAAAATAAATAAAAATCAATAAACCCTTATCCATGCTAATGTAGAGAAGGAGAGAAAAACTCAAGTTTCTAAAACCCATAATGAAAAAGGAAATATCACCATGAACATTACAGAAATACCGAAGATAATTAGAAATTATTTTCAAAGTTTGTACTCCAATAAAACAGAAAATATTGAAGACATCGACGAGTGTCTAGAATCATAAAATTACTCAAAGTGAGTCAGGATTATATATACAAATTACACAGATCATTTTCAAGCAATGAAATAGAAGACACTATCAAAATCCTACCAACCAAAAGAAACCCAGTACTGGATGGATACACTGATGAGATTTACAAGACCGTCAAAGAAGAACTAACACTAATACTCCTGAAATTATTCTATGAAATAGAAAAAGAAGGAACACTTCCACACTCTGAGGCTAAAATAACCCTGATTCTAAAATCAGACAAAGACACATCAAAGAGAGAGAACTTTAGATTAATATCTCTAATGAACAAAGATGCAAAAATTCTGAATAAAATTCTGGCAAATTGAATACGAAAACATGTTAAAAAAACATGTGCACCATGATCACGTGGGGTCCATACTAGGGATGCAAGTTTGGTTCAACATACGGAAATTGATAAGAGTAAATCATTACATGAATAGACTGAAAGGTAAGAATCATGATCATCTCAGATGCAGAAAAAACATCTGACAATATACAGCACTCCTTCATGTTCAAAACACTAGAAAAACTAGGGATAACAGGAACATATCAACATCATAAAGGCTATCTACACTAAGCCCCAGGCCAACATCATTCTAAAGGGAGAAAAATTAAAGGCATTCCTCCTAAAATCTGGAACAAGACAGGGATGCCCTCTCTCACCACTTCTATTCAATATAGTTCTTGAAACACTGGCTATAGCAATTAGATGAAATAATTTAAAGGGATATACATAGGAAAAGAAGAATCAAAATTGGAAGTATTTGCTAATTACAATATTCTATATCTAGAAGATCCAAAAATTCTGACAGAAAACTCCTAGAACTAGTAATTGAATTCATCAAAGTATCAGCATATAATATCAACACCCATAAATCAAAGGAAATCTGTACATCCATGACAAGTCCTCTGAAAGGGAAACTAGGAAAACTACCCCAATGACAATAGTCTCAAAAAAACCCCCACAAACCCAAATAATTATGAATCAACATAATGAAAGAGGTGGAAGACTTCTACAATGAAAACTACAGAACACTAAAGAGAAATTAAAGAAGACCTTGGAAGATGGAAAGATCTCCATTGTTCATAGCTAGGCAGAAATAATATTATCAATATGACCATACTACCAAAAGCACTATACAGGATTTATGCAATTCCAATCAAAATCCCAATGACATTCCTCATATAAATAGTAAAAGAAATCATGAAATTAATCCTGAATAAATAGGGAGACCCAGAATAGCCAAGGCAGTCCTTAGCAGGAAGTGTGAAGCAGGTAGCATCACTATACCAGACCTTAAACAATACCACAGATCAACAGTAACAAAAATGGCATAGTACTGGCACCAAAATAGACATGTAGACCTATGGTACAGAATAGAGGACACAGAGAGTAACACACATACTAGACAAAGGCATCAAAAACATACTTTGGAGAAAAGATAGCAACTTCAACAAATGGTGTTGGGAAAACTGAAAATCCATATGCAGCAAAATATAATTAAATCCCTCTCTCTCCCCATGCACAAAACTTATTCAAAGTGGTTTAAGGACCTAGGAATTCAGCCAGAGACCCTCCACCTAAGAGAAGAAAAAGCAGGCCAAAATCTTCATTATGTTTGATTAGGTCCCAACTTCCTTCATAAGATTCCTAGAGCACAAGAATTAAAATCAAGAATCAATAAATGGATGGATTCAAAGTGAACAGCTTATCAGGAAAAGAAACAATCAGTGAGGTGAAGAGATAGCTACATCCTGGGAGCAAACTCTTACCACACACACATCAGATACAGCACTCATCTCTAGGATATTTAAAGAACTTAATCTTAACACCAACCCCCTCACAAATAAACCAATCAATAAATGGGCCAAGGAACAAAACAAGCACTTCTCAGAATATTATATACAATTGAGCAGCAAATATATATGAAAAAGTTCAACATGGCAATTAGAGAAATGCAAATCAAAATTGAGATACCATCTCACTCCATTCAGAATGGCAGCTATTATGAAGACAAATAACAAGTGCTGGTGAGGATATGGAGGAAAAGATTCACCTGCAATGTATGAGTGTGAGTGCAAATTGGTGCAGCCAATATGAAAAGAAGTATGGAGATTCCTTGGAAAAATGGGAATGGAACTACCATTCGACCCAGCTATTCCTCTTCTTGGACTATACCCAAAGTACCTAAAAACAACATGCTACAGGGACACAGCCACATCAATGTTTATAGCAGCACAATTCACAATAGCTACTCTGTGGAGCCAACATAGATGCCCTTCAATGGATGAATGGATAAAAATGTGGCTTTTATACACAATGGAATATTACTCCACACTAAAAAAAAAAAAATAAGATCATAGCATTTGCAGGAAAATGGATGGCATTAGAGCAAATTATGCTAAGTCAAGTTAGCCAATCCCCCCCCCCCAAAAAAAAAAAACAAATTCCAAATGTCTTCTCTGATATAAGGGCGGTGACTCAAAATAGGTTACAGAGGAAGAGCATGGGAAGAAGAAGATTACCTCTAGATACAAAAAAGGGGTGGGTGGGAAAGAAAGGGAGTAGGGGAATTGCATGGATGGTGAAAGGAGTCCCTCATTGTTATACAAGATACATGTATGAAGATGTGAATTTGGTGTCAACATACCTTATATACGGGGATAAGATAAATTGTGGTATAATGGTGTATTAAGAGTTGTAATGCAAAAATAAATAAATTAATTTAAAAAAGAAAAGAAAATCAAAAATATAGAACAAAAACTAGAAAAACTGGAGATAATAGAAAGACACCTCAATATTTTAAACCTATCTGTTCTAAGTCCAAAGCCAACATCATTCTAAAATGAAAAAAAAACTTGAAATATTCCCTCTGAAAATTACTAAAAGACAGGAATTCCCTGTTTCACCACTTCTATTTAATATAATTCTTGGAATTGTAGCCATGTCAATTAGAGAGACAAAATGAATTAAAAAACCACATGGACAGAAAAGGAGAACTGTGACTGGATTTAATTATACTAGTTACAGTGGACAGCTACGTATATATCGGTCCCATGATAAGCATGCTGGCTATTTCGGGGTATCTTTTGAAGAAAAGACAGCATATAGTGGGTCTAGATTGGCCAATCATACTGGACCCTGTGATTCTAAGCAATATGTCCAAACAGTTATTAAAATGGGACTTTCTCATAACAAGCCAGTCATTGCCAAATAACGTCTGCCAATACCTTACTGTCCTAATCTTTCTGCAATAGAATTTGGCACCTGTCCTAAATGAATAGACTGTCAAATATCTTGCAAGTACAATAAAAAGGTTCTAGAAATAGTGGACATATTTTAGACTGCTCTCCAAGAATTGTAAAAGACAATCACATAAGGAAGCCAGGATCCCTGGAGGTTTTGTTGATAATATCCTAACCTTCAGTGAAGGCAGTATCCAAAAAGATGTTTGGAGCTTAATTGCAGCCTCATACTTCCTATATTACATTGACAGCCCTATGCCTGACTTTGTAGACAGGGGGTGTAAAGAGGGTTCCTGGTATGGCCTGCAGGCCTGTGTTCCATATCCTTGTGCTTTAATTACTGGAAATGTGAGAGTTAAGAGAAAGGATGATAAATGTCTTGTAGCCTGTAAAAAATGCAATTTACCTAATTGCATCACTAGATATGCCATCTGACTGTGAAGGTCTGTGTTACCGCAGCCATATATAAGCCTTCCCAATTGGGTTTGGAGAAGGTTAAATCATCTAATGGGCATTTGGCATAGCAAATAATAATAGCCTGTATCTTATGGAGTTACATCACAACATCCAGGATATTCAAAAAAGCAAAATTTATCTTTTGGATCCTACTTCTCTAACTGGAAATACTTCAAGAATGGAATGGCTTTAATCCTGGAAACATGCTGAAACACTCTGCATGGTATATTATTGGAAGGAGGTGTTTGCTACTAGTTCTTTTTTTTTTTTTTTTTTTTTTTGTATTGTGATAATAGGCTGTCACACCGTTAGAAAAGAATCCGGGAACTTAAAATAACAGCCCACCATTTTCTATTGCATAGTAAAGATGGGGAGTATGCAGGTTGCCACCCGTGAATTACTTGAGGGTCTTCTATGGGTATGGAGCCATGGAGATGTAGGTCTAAACTTGGGAACTATCCTCAGGTCCCCAGAGTGCACTAAATTGCCCAAGGCACATGACTCTATCTCAGCTCTACCAGGAAGACACCTCTTCTAGCTATGAAGTTGGGCATAACCCTTGGGAACTGCAAAGCCCACCTTCTACCTTATTTGGCAAAGAACATTCCATGGAAAACCTTTGATATTCCCTCATATAAATAAAGCAAACATGGGCTCCATTTTGCTCTTTTGAGTGTGAAAGCTTCATCCCTAAAATCGGCTAGCCCATCCCACGACCACTTTTAAAATTACTTTCTGTATCCTGTGGGTTTTTTCTGCTTTACCTTTATTAGCTTTTATTTTGCCGCCAGACAATTCCACCAAGAGGAACTCTATTTTTACCACTTGCAATTTTGAATTCATAATCCTAATGCCTCAGCCTCCCAAGTCACTGAACCACTGTGGTGGGCTCTTGATTGCTACTTTTATAATTTTTATATTTATTTTTATTCTCATCCTGTCTTTGTTTTGGAATCTAAAGTGAATCTGATGTTGACAACAGAATAATTTTGTTGGATTCTAGGGTTTTACACATGGGTGTAACATGGGCTTCATCCCCAGCCACTTTTTAATATTATTATATTTTATTTTCACACAGTGATATGCTGAGTTGCTGAAGCCAGCATCTAACTTGTGATACCCTATCCTCAGTCTCAGAAGTATCTTAGTGACAGAATTGTGCCACTGTGCCCAGATGATGATGACTTTGACAGGCTCTCATAACACCAAATTTGCCTTCAAACTTGCAGTCCTCTTACCTCAACCTCCTGAGTTTCTAGAGTCATAGATGTGTGATGCATGCCACCTTGATCAATATATTTTCTAAAATTGGAATTAATTGGATCTATATTCAGTAATAGTAATGAAAAAAGTAATAGTAATGAACAAAATGCTTCTTATATGTTGCCACTTGTTTTCTACCTACACATTTTTGGTTCATCAATTTTCCCATTATTGCCTATTAATGATTAATTTTTCTTCTGTATCATTTTTATTTTATTTTCTCCTTTTGGCACATGTTTTAGTTTTTCCTTAGTGATTGTTCTGGGAGCTCTAACATCTTAAATTTATGACAATCAGTTTTTATTCATGCCTAATTAGTTTCAATAATATAGAAAAAAAATTTGCTAATTTTACAGATTTGTCCCTTAATCCTGGTTTTTATCTTTGTCGTAGACTATAACTTCATGCATTGTTTGTCTTCTATGGCTTGCATATCATTTGTCCCCAAACAAGCTTATGGGTTGGACACTTTGTCCTCATTATGGTAGCACTGAGGCAGAGAAAACTTTCAAATGTGCTGTCTACTGGGAATTAAATCAGTCACTGGGGAAACCACCCTCAGGAGGAATGGACTCTAGTCTCTTGGAATGAGTTTATGAGAAAATGAGTTGTTATGAAAAATCAAGACTGACCCTCTCTGGTCTGTGGCTCATATTGGCCCATATGATTTTTCCTCTTCCACTTGTCCCCACTATGATGACAGCCATCATGCTGGAATAGAGCAAAATGGGTACTCCTAGAAGTCAAGAGGATGGCATCTTTATCTTGGACTCTCAGACTCTAAAATTCTGAGCTAAAGGACTTTGTATTAATCACAAACTACTCAGCCTTAGGTATTTCCTGATATCAATAAAAAATGGAGTCTTGTAGTCATTCAGCATCAATGTTTGTTTGGTTTTAATTGTTATTTTTGTGTTTTAAGTGTTATTTTTGCACTCATTTATGTTTTTTTAATTTTATTTTTTTTAAATACACAACAGCCAGAATGCATTGCAATTCTTATTATACATATAGAGTACAATTTTTTTACACTTATATTTTTAAAACAAATAGAAAAGAGTACTGGCTATATTTAGCTACCATATTGAGCTACTGAGCTACATCTACCATTATTTCTTATTATTTTATGGGGACTCAATGTTCTGTCTTTTTTCATTTCCTTTAACCTTGATGGCTCTATTGGCATTTCTTGAAGAATTGCTTACATACTACAAACCTTTCCTTGTACAAATCTCCCCTTATCTTGAAGCATAGTCTTGCAAGGTATAAAATCATTGATTGTTTAAAAAAACAAGTTCCATCATGTCCTCCCACTGCATTCCAGCTTCTTGGATTCTCTAGGGGAAACCCACTAATGCTGTCTTGTACCTAAACAACTGTTTCTCTCTGACCACTCATGAGATTGCCTCTTGGTATTTGTTTTACAACAATTTGACTCTCATAGTTTCTCTTATCCATGGTTTCACTTTGTATAAGCTATAGAAAATTCCAGAATGAGCAACTCTTGAGTTTTAAATTGCAAACTGTTCTGAGGAGCATGATGTAATCTTACCCCACCCCACCCCAGCCCTCCAGGGGCAGGAGCCTCTGCGTTTTCCAGCATTTTTTCAGTTTATGTACTATTTTGGTAATACCTTCCTGTTGTTGTGAGTTGCCATCTTTGTTGAGAGATTGACTGTCATGATAGTGCTCCACTTGTGTAGAAGAGAACATCTCTCCAATTACTCATGAACCAAATTCTGTTTGTGTCCATGTTGCATTGTTAGCACTGTGGAGCTTAAGAACATTAGACACACCTTGACCCTCTCCTATTGGAAAACATGATTTCCCATGAGACTATGACCCAAGAAGTTGAGATGTGTTTAATAAGTTTAGGACAAACCTCTTTCACAAATAACAGCAAGAGAAAATACCAGTGACTAGGAAGTCAATTCTACTTCATTGCAATGCCAAAATGTCCACCATGAAGGAAGTTGAACCTCGTTTCCATAGCATATGGTTGTATGACAAAATGTATCCTTAAATGAATGGATAAAAAAATGTGGCATTTATACACAATGGAGTATTACTCTGCATTAAAAAATGACAAAATCATAGAATTTACAGGGAAATGGATGGCATTAGAGCAGATTATGCTAAGTGAAGCTAGCCAATCTCTAAAAAACAAATGCCAAATGTCTTCTTTGATATAAGGAGAGTAACAAAGAACAGAGTAGGGCCGAAGAGCATGAGAAGAAGATTAACATTAAACAGGGATGAGAGGTGGGAGGGAAAGGGAGAGAGAAGGGAAAATGCATGGAAAATGGAAGGAGACCCTCAGAGTTATACAAAAGTACATACAAGAGGAAGTGAGGGGAAGGGGAAAAATAAGGGGGACAAACGAATGTCAATAGAGGGGGCAGAGAGAGAAGAGAGGAGGGGAGGGGAGGGGAGGGGAGGGGGGATAGTAGAGGATAGGAAAGGCAGCAGAATACAACAGACATTAGTATGGCAATATGTAAATCAATGGATGTGTAACTGATGTGATTCTGCAATCTGTATATAGGGTAAAAATGGGAGCTCATAACCCACTTGAATCAAATTGTGAAATATGATATATCAAGAGCTATGTAATGTTTTGAACAGCCAACAATAAAAAATTAAAAAAAAATAATAGGACATATTATAGTATTATGCAAATTAAATTCTATGTGCATATCTGATATATTAAACAAATAATTCTCATGGGATATATCAGAAAGAATCTTTGTTTTCACCTCGTACTGTTCTTTTAAATTTTTTACTGTTCTTTTAAATCAGTAAGGAAATCTTTCCCAAACTGTTAATTAGAAATAGGTTAACTGATGAATTTTGTGCTACATTTTGTGCATTTAAAAGATTTTTTTCAGATAATCAGGTTTGAAAATACTATCTTGATTCTGAAAATAAAGCCTCCTTTCATAAAAAAAAAATGTATCCTTAAGAATGGCTTGTGTGTAAACAAGGCAGTCTTGTGCATGCTTAACTCCCAGGATTGAACATGATTTCATTGAAAATGCAAGGTAACCCACCCACCCCCAATGCCACCATGATCTGAGGGATGAAATCTCAATCCCTGGGCATAATGAATAGCCACTGGAGGACCTTGTTCTCTCCAATAGGAAAATGCTATTGTCATCATCAATGGAAGAATACTTCATCATTTGTCAGGCACGTGTACAGACCTATTTAGAAAAGCAGATACACATCCAGGAAAGAACGTGAGAGGCCCGGGATAGAGTGAGGTCAGTACTGCACTTGTTTCACATGTACAAGTTCCAAAGTTCAATCTCCAGCACCACAATAAGAAAGAAAGGAAAAAATGTGAGAAATCTCATAAAGGGAGAGACAGCAAATACAAGGTCAGAGGTGATGCTATTTGGAGAGGGACATTTAAGTGGGGCTGGACTAGAGATAGGGCCAGAGCAGACTTCTGTAATTTCTCACCCATTTTTCTAAGCTTGCTCATTTCATGCTAGTGTTTGGGGGTCCAGGAAGCTGGTCTAGGAGAAATGCTGCATTGTAGGGAGTTGCTTTCTTTTTTAATCTGATCTTTATTTTTATAAATATTTTTTAGTTGGACTTGATACCTTTAAAAAAAAATATATATATATATATATAAAATATATATGTATATATATATATATATATATAAAATATATATGTATATATATATATAAAATATATATGTATATATAGATATAAAATATATATGTATATATAGATATAAAATATATATGTATATATAGATATAATATATATGTATATATATATATATATATAAAATATATATGTGTATGTATATATATATATATATATATATAAAATATATATGTATATATATATCTGAGTATTGAATTCTATGCCTCACAGGTGCTAGGCAGGTTTTCTGTCACTGAGCCACAACCCCAGTCCCTTGTTTTTAATTTATTTATTTTTTTTTGTGGGAATTCCTGCATTCTGGTGATCTATGAACCTTCTCCTATGAGGTTCAGAGTAATTTTCTTCTTGGTATCCCAACATTTCTGCCCCAACCAGACGTGTTCCACAGTTCTTTATGGACTGCAAGTGTTGCTAGAGGAATGATTAAATGATCATTTAGTTATCAAAGCAAATAGGGCAGTGTTTTCAGGACAGAAGTCTTAAGAGAATGTTCATTATTAGATTTCTATTTTTACTTATGTACTTAGCCATGGACTCATATGGTTTTTGCAGTCATCCACAAATGGGGTCCACAAACCAGCAGATTTCAGAAAATTTTCATGTTGACAGCCATTTTCAAATGGTTGCTTTCTGATTGAGGGACATTTGATCCAGTGTAAGCATTAAGATGCTTTTAAAGTGCTTATGAATTTTGCAGAGAGTTTTTGCCATTTTTATTGCCACTTTGTTTATCTCATTAATGTTGAAAAACCTCCCAGATGCAAGGAATACACCCCAGAGGCAAGCTCCTGCAGCTGGCCCCCCACAGACCCCCACACTCACTGATACAATACTCTGTCTCCCACTCATTAGGTGTCAGGTGCTGTTGTATTGTTAATTATTGGGTAAAACCCAGTGTTTTGCCCCCAAGGAGACCAAGGTCTAGCTATTTGTTTATTGGAACCACTGGGTTGGTTATTCACTTTTCCTTGCCTCTCAGGACAAATCTGAGCTCCATCCAGGGACCTATATTTAGTGGCACTGGTAGCCCAGGAAAATTTTTCATTTGGGTTAAGAAAACTGACAGCAATAATAATTAATCAGTTTTACTCATGGGGAAGGTGGGGTTCTGGCCCCAGGGGTCCCTGGTACCTTCCCTTTTCTCAGTCACATAATCTTCTCATCCTGGGCAAGACAACTGTGTACTCCTCATCCCTGGAATCCTGGGCATGTGGCTTGACCTTTTCAGTCTTCCTCCAAGAGAAATGTTCCCATTTCACAAATGCAGCAAAACTGGTTCCCCAAATAACTGGGCTGCTGTTACTGACAAGCAAAAGTAAAAAATACTGAAAATGAGGGTTGGGGCTGGGGCTCTGCTGTAGAGTGCTTGCCTAGCACATGCAGGCACTGGGTTCCATCCTCAGCACCACAGAAAAATAAATGGATAGAATAAAGGTATTGTGTCCGACTCCAATATAAAAAGTATTTTAAAAAATAAATACTGAAAAGGCAACATATCTAGCAATTAGGGAAATGCAAATTAAAACTGCACTGAGCTGCTCTTTCACTCCAGTCAGAATGGCAATTATCAAGAATACAGTGACAATAAATTGTTGAGGATGTGGGGGACAGGGAATGCAAACACCTTGTTGGAGTAACTGAACATTGGTGCAACCCCTCTGAAAAGCAGGATGGAGATTCCTCAAGAAACTAGGACTGGAACTACCTTCTGACTCAGTTATACCACTTCTCAGCATAAATCCAGAAGATAAAATAGGCATACTACAGGGGCACAACCACATCAATATTTATGATAGCACAACTCACAATAGCTATGCTATGTAGCTAGCCTAAATACCCATCAACAGATTAATAGATAAAGAAATTTATCTATTCATAATTTATTCAAAATTTATCTATTCATTCGTGTGGTGTGTATAGACAATGGAATATTACTCAGCTTTAAAAAAGGATGACTTTATGACATTGGCCAGTAATTAAATGGATCTGGAGATTATCATGCTAAAGTACAATAAGGCAATCCCCCAAAACCACAGGTCACATGTTTTCCCTGATATTTGTTATCTACATCACAAGGAAGGTGAGGGGTTAGAAAAAGGGGAACAACAGGAAGGGAGAGGGGATAAGAATGGGAAAGACAGTAGCATGAATCAACCATGATGTTCCTATTCAATTATATGAAAATAACTAAGTGAATCCACCCATCATGCCCACCCAAATGAATGGGGTCCTAATGAGAATAAGGTATATTTTACGTTTGGATAATTTTATCAAAATGGATTCTATGGTCATGTATATCTAAGAAGGACCAATAAAACAGAAAAAAAAATAAAAAGTACTAAAAAGGACCATGGGACCAAATTGATAGCATCATAGCTGGATAAGGAAATGTCTTTAGGTACATTACAGAGTTTTTAAAACCGCTACCCCACTGGATGCTGCCAAAGGTGTTGGAGCCTGAACGGAAGGTGGAGGTTCAGGGTGCTGCATGGAGAACAAAGGACTCCCCCCACCCCGCATTCATCTGCAGGAGAAGGGGTCCCAGGGTGCATGTAACCTGGAGGCCTCCATGGTTAATTAAGGCAGAGAGGAGCAGGGTGCATTTGAGTCTATGGAGTTATTTTCCAAATTACGAAAACCTGGAATTGGCTTTTCTGGACTCCCAATCAAACCCAAATGGTTTTTCATTAAGAGACAGACCATGGAGACCCTCTTAAGGAGAAGTCTTCTCTGTATTATGTGACTTTTTGCACCACTGAATTGGGGGGACAAGACCAGAGCTCTCTTTGGAAACACATCGTCTTTGTTTGCATCAAGACAAGCAGATAGGGCCTGTCTTTTTTTTTCTTTTTTCTTGTCAAGTGCAGTGTATTCAGCTGATTCTAAGGATACACACCTGGGCTGAGTGTCTCTGGTTTTTGGAGGAGGCAGGATCCCATTGCCTGGGATCCAGGGGACTGGTGGGAACCAGGGAGAGCACCCAGGGTGGCCTTGATCTGTGCAAGGCTGTTATCTTCTGGCCACCGCAGGTATTTCTCTCCAAAAGAAAAAAAAAAAAGTGGCACATGCCTGTCATTCCAGCAGCTTGGGAGGCTGAGGCAGGAGGATGGTGAATTCACAACCAGCCTCAGCAAAAGCAAGGTGCTAAGCAACTCAGTGAGACCCTGTCTCTAAATAAACTTCAAATTAGGGCTGGGGAAGGGGCTCAGGTCAAGTCCTATGAATTCAACTCCCAGTAGACAGAGAGCAAGGGAGCCCCAGTGCAGCTGGGGTTTACCCAGGTCTGCACTCTGGGGGTCTCTTCTGTGCTGATCTCCTTAATCTGCCTCAGCCTCAATGTGGGCTGGAGATACAGATTCAACTCAGCTGGAGGAAAATCAGCTCTCATGCTGTCAACTGGGGCCTCCTCCAGGGCGCCTGCCAGCCCCCCCCCTCCCCCGTGAGCCTCCACCAGCGAGGGCAGTGACGCACTGGGCAGTTCCCAAGGGGCGAAAGGGCAGTTCTGCTTGGAGAATTTTGCACAGATGAACAGAGGACAAGTCGGCAGCTCCAAGACGCTTTGTGTGGTGAAACTTTCAAGAAATGATTTCAATTTCTTAACATCGAAACCGAACAGTACTTAGAATTCTGGTCACCCTAAACCTGACCCAATGCCCAGACCTCAAAAGGAAAAGAAAAAAGCTGCACCCAAACCCTGCCATTCTGGCCTCCTCCTCGCCTGAAGCGGATATCACCGCTCTGTCACTCAGAAAGAAGGCTCCCTGGGCTCAGGCTGTTCCGGGGGGAGTGGAGACTGAGTGACTCCCTGTCCAATCAGAAGCCCCCGTGCTGAGCGCTGTCCAATCCTGAGTGCAGCTAGCGAGCAGGGGGGCGGGCTTCCCTTTCCGCCTGGGATTTATTTCTCCGCTGTCCCAGGTTCCAGGATTCTTGCAGTTGGACCTCAGGCTTCACTCCATGCCCAGGACCCTAGGTGGCCCTGTCATGCAGGAGCCGAAGCTCCCCAGGGCAGGCTTGGCTGCTGGGCACCAGGAGATGGTGAGAGTGCATTGGAACCTGGTGCCTGGACTGGGAGGCAGTGGAGGGAAGTCCGGCAGGGAGGCGGTCCTGTGAGACCGGCTGTGGAGGGAATCCGAGATGCCAGACCCCGACTTGGGGTCCTCTCTGTGTCCGCAGGCCTGAGCCCATTGGGGACAGCGCCCCTCAGTCCCCCGGGCCAGCCGGGTGGGGAGCGTGACAGTGGCGGAGACCCCTCGCCGCCTCCCCATCCCCTGGGGCAGCCTCAGCCCCTGCTTAGTCCTTATTTGGCAGGTGAGCGAGGCAGCCCTGCATCTTCCTGGGCTCTGGTGATTGACAGGTGGGACCACTAGAAGAAAAATCCAATCTCCAAGCTGGGTGATGGCGCACACCTGTCATTCCCAGCGGCTGGGGCGGGGCTGATGCAGGAGGATTGAGAGGTCAAGGCCAGCCTCTGCAAGTGGGTGAGGCACTTAGAGACTCAAGGAGATCCTGCTTCGAAATAAAATGCAAGATTAGGCTAGGAATGGGGCTCAGTGGTCAAGTGCCCCTGAGTTCAATGCCCAGTACCCTCCCCCCACAAAAAATCAAATCTCCAAACGCCATTTTCCTGCAGGAGGGAAGCTGAGGTGAACAGGGACCTTGCCTATTCCTGAGCTAGTTTTGTGGAGTTTATTTTTTTTTCTTTTGTAGTTAACAGAAGGGTGCTTTACCACTGATCTCTCTCACTGGTAGTTTTTAGTTTTTATTCTGCCCACGGGCTAGCGAAGTTGCTGAGATTGGCCTTGATAGGGTTTGATTTATAATGACTTTTACATTGCAATTAAGTGTATGATTTTTACAACCATGTGGGTTCGTGGGTGGACTCTGTTGACTTCGTGATTCCTTGATGACAATTGTAACAGTACAGCTTCACAATGTACATGTTGGGTAATAACTTCTTCTTTTATTTTATTTATTTATTTATTTATTTATTTATTTGCTCTTATAATTCAAAAGTTATTTGGTTAAGTTTACATATATTTAACTTTGTGGATGAATTTTAGGACTGGATGCTTCCATTAAGAGTAAAGCATGTTGGATTGTTTATTAGTGCGTCATAGTTATACATAATATCACATGCATATGGCACCAGTGTAAAACTTACCCATGGTATTTTATACTATTTTTAAGCTGAATGTACCATGACTATTAAAGTATTATCCTGGTCATATGAACTGATTTCATCAAATCCCTGTGGTGGGGGACTATCTAGTGTCCTTAATGGCAAAACAGTTTCCACAAATAGTTAAGAAGCACTTAAACTCCTTGACTTTATTAGAATTATTTTTTCCTATCTTCATTGATATGATTTAACTTTCTCTCTCATAGGTTTGCTTTACATTTCTCGGATTTCTAAAGATGTTGGATTCTTTTTATTCTTATTATTGAACACATGGGTATCTCCTGTACAAATTGGCAGCTCAAGTCTCCTCCCTGAATGTCTTCTGTGGTGGATTTCAGAGTGTTGGGACCATGCAAATCACCACTCCGTGGGCCCTTTTCCTACCCAAGGGGGCTGGGATCTGCAGAGGTCTCAGCATTTTCTTCCTCCTGAGCTTTTCTTTCTTTTTGTGGGACAGGGTCATAGTGGATTGAATGCAGAGGTCCTTTCCCACTGAGCTACATCCCTCATACTTTTTATCATTTATCTTGAGACAGAGGCTGAGTCTGGCCTTGAACATGTGCCTCAGCCTCCGGAGTGGCTGGGATTACAGGTGTGTGCCCTCCTGCCTGGGTCCCCCTGAAAGTTCTAGTGTAAGAAAAGCAAAATGTCAGATCCAGAACCCTGTCTCCCAGACGAAAGCTGTACACATGTATCAATGAATTCCTCAAATTCCAGTCCCCTGTCCCCATTTCCAGTAAAAATGTGTGTGTGTGTGTGTGTGTGTGTATGCGCGCGCATGTGTACTCCCTCTTTCTTTTCCAGGCCAGACACCTTGTCAGAATGTCTTTGGGCTGAGGATCCCCCCTGTGGACTGCATTTCCTAGGGGTCTCATGCCCTCTGTGATATTTTCCTGGTCCTGGTTTGGCTCTGTCTGACACGAGGATCCCACACCTGGCACATCTGATGTCTCCTGAGCCTCTGGTAAATATGAGCCACCTGTGGACCTATGAGCAGGTGCATTTAGGGGAAGTAGTTTCTCAGGGGAGCAGGTGATGGCCCTGAAGCTGGGAGGAGTCTCTTTATCCAGAAGCCACTTCAGATGTTCCCTCGTCCTGGCTCCTGTGGATACTTGAACATCAGTGGGCATGCAGCCATTTATTAACACACTGGTTCAAGTTCCTTTGGAAATGCATCCAGAGTGGTTGTTAGCTTTTAAAGAACTCCATGCTATTTTTAAAAATGGCTGCACTAAACTGATATTCTAGCCCCATGTGAGCGGGTCTCTTTCTCCATACCCACGTGGTTGGAGGACTAGTTTCTTCACCTATTTGATAGGAGCCTTTCCCACAGCTAGGCTCAGGCTGCAGAAGGTCTCCTACTTGGCTGGTGACTGAATTCCTGATGCAATTGGTTAGAACCCAGGCTGCCTGTGCTCACTGCAGGAAGGTGGTGTGAGCCTATTCTAGAAAGAAACAGGGTTTTGACCCCTTTTGTTTCACTCCTGGTGTGGATTGTAACACAGGGAAATACTCAGACATCAATGTGAAGCCCCTCCTTTGTGATCCAGGGAGATTTGCACATGCACAGTTGCCATTGCTCCCAAATCTTGGTGGGTTAGGATGGAGTCCATGGAATGGGAAAAAATGTTGGGACTCTGAGTGCCTGGACATACTTTTACCAGAAAGAACTGGTCAGGCCTGGAGTTATTACTTAGGTAGTGGGGAGAGGGCTCAGGCAAGGCTGCTGGGTGGACTGCATTTGTCCTGTCTACCCTCAGGGACTGGCTAGGGAGGAGCTCGATTGTTAGCAGCCACAGTTTTCAGATCATGCTGGCAAATCCCTTCTAGGGATAAACTGGGACCCTTGATCTCACTCCCCTTCTTCCCTGTTCCCATGGATAAAGCTCATGACCCTCCACAGCCATAGAAAACCACCCATTTTCTCTCATCCTGATACTTGTGTATATCCAGTTCATTCTTCTGTGAGCACCAGACAAATTGTGTTTCTAGCTGCAAGTCATTTAGTGTCCAATGTGCTCCATTTGTGACCCCAATCAGTCTTCATCTATTCTGGGTGACACTGGATGGGGGTATTCTGTCCAAATTGTGGAGCACATCACTCAAGGCAGGACAAATGCTGAAGTGTACCCCAACTTTTCCTGCCCTTCGGATGGTAGATATTTTCTCAGTGTTGTCTACTGCATAGGTCTCTCAATCCATGTATAACTTTATTTAAGAGGGACTCAAAACAGAAGTATGTGTTTATTTGGTGTATCCATGTGTGAAGAGAATCCAGGAGCCTCCTATTCTGGTATAATTTTGAAACATAATCCTACTCAGTATGTGCTTCTTCAGGGTGCTGGATTACAATCCAGTACCACACACGTCTTCCACCAAAGCCCTACCAGTTCTCTGTGCCTCCAGTTCCCACACCTCCCTTCATGTTGGGTTGTCTTGTCCATTCACATCAAGGCCTTTTTATTGCGCTGAATAATAAAATTGACATTTACATATATATGGTGTCATCTATGAAATTTCAGCATTGTGCTTTTTTTGGTCCTCAATTTACTGCAATGTGATAATTTTATAATATGCATTAGTTCCTGGTATTGATAGCTCCTGCTTTTACTCTTAGAGTTCAGAATTCCTGGCTAATTTTATATCAATTTAACCTTCCAGGAGAATTTTCAACCTGTTTGCTTTGGTCCCTTCTTCAATTAAAAGGAAATCATGGTGAAACTTTGATGGGGTGTTGTCATAGACGAACCTGAGGGAAGCTGTCCTCTTTATAATGAGGAGTCCTATCATCTATTCCCAGGGTGTGTTATTCAGTCTGTTATGTGCTGATCTGTATTTTTTTTTCAAATTCTGCATATGTGCTTTTTAAGTATGATTATTTGTGAAATGTGACATTTATGTGACAGCTATGTAAAACTGACACGTTGTTTCATAGTATTTGTCAGACGGTATGCAATGTGGCAAACAAAATATGGCTGACTTCCATAAATGGTTATTTTCCATAGTTTATTATTTATCTATTCCCAAATGCACATCCTCTGTCATAAGGTCTTGGCTCTGAAGGAGCATGCTGTGTCCCCATATGAACAGGTGCTATAGGGTCCACATCTGTTTCTGGGGGTCATGGATGTCCCTAGAAAAACAGCTTTCACAAATGAATAGTGAGGGGGGCTCAGACTCCATCTTCCCTTCATGATAACCCCACATGTTCTTCAACACTGTCTCAATTTGTGTACAATGTGAATTTATGGTGCAGTCTCTCCATTCTAAAGACGTTGATTGCTTTGTGATGATGGGACATTTAGATATCTGCTATTTGAAGGGGCTGTTCTCAGCTCTTACCTGTGTTTTTCTCACAGTCTCTGTTCTCCTTTCTTAGAGTTTGGTTAAAAGTGAGGCAATTGGTTTCTTTCATCTGTCACTTCTCCTTACACCTTTAATGGAGTCATTTGTGGAATAGAATTTTTGTTTTCATATATACAATTTATAAATTAAAAAATATTTTTTTCTATAACTTTGAAAAAAATGACTTTTTTTGGTTCTTTTTTTCCTTTTGTGAAACAGGGGGGTTGTAACCAGGATCTCCTATTACTCAACTATATCCTCAGCCCTTTTTAAATTTTTATTTAAAAATTTAGATTTTTAATATTTTTCTTAATTTTAAAAAATTACTATTACCTTTAAAAAAATATTAGACATGTTTCCACTCAGTTGCTGGGGTCATCTTCACAATTGTGATCACCCTGCCTCATCCTCCAGACCACTGGATATATCAGGTGTGTAGCACCACATGCATCCTATCTCACAATTTCTTTCCTTCTTTCCTTCTTTCCTTTTCAGATTTTTTTAGGTCATGATTTTTTTTTTTTTTAGTTTTTGAAATATTTTTATAGTTTTTGTTATTTTTTAAAATACACGACAATAGTGGAATGCACTATAATCCTTATTACACATAGAGCACAATTTTTTGTCTCTGTATATAAAGTTTGCTCACGTCAATTTATGCCATTATGTATGTACTTTTTTGCCTTACAATTCTTAATACACATATGTATCACAATTTTCCATCTCTATTTGTATATAAGGTATGTTGACACCCAATTCAAGTCTTCATACATGCACTTTGTGTAATGATAACCACCTCATTCCACCATTCTTGCTAATACCCCACTCCCTCCCTTTCCCTTCCACCCCTCTTCCCTATCTAGAATTAATCTATTCTTCCCATGCTCCCACTCCCTATGCCACTATGAGTCAGCCTCCTTATATCAGAGAAAACATTCCACATTTTTTCTGGGGGGATTGGCTAACTTCACTTAGCATTGTCTTCTCCAATGCCATCCATTTATGTGCAAATGCCATGATTTTGTTCTTTTTTAATGCTGAGTAATATTAGATTGTGTATACATGCCACATTTTTTTATCCAGTCATCCACTGAAGAGCATCTAGTTGGCTCCACAATTTAGCTATTGTGAATTGTGCAGCTATAAACATTGATGTGGCTGTGTTCCTATAGTGTGCTGATTTTTTTTTAAGTTTTTTGGTATACATATAAAAGGTAGTTGTAATTTTGTGGATTATTCTCTGTGTCCTCTATTCTGTACCATTGGTCTACCACCCTGTGTTGGTGCCAATACAATGCTGTTTTTATTACTATTGCTCTGAAGTATAGTTTAAGGTCTGGTATAGTAATACCTCCTGCTTCACTCTTCCTGCTTAGAATTGCTTTAGCCATTCTGGGTCTCCTAATTTTCCAGATGAATTTCATGATTGCTTTTTCTATTTCCATGAAGATTTCCATTGGGATTTTGATCAGAATTGCATTAAATCTGTATATTGATTTTGGTTGTATGGTCATTTTGATTATATTAGTTTTGCCTATCCAATAGCATGGTAGATTTTTCCAACTTCTAAGGTCTTTGATTTCTCTTTAGTGTTCTGTAGTTTTCATTGTATAGATCCTTCACCTCTTTTGTGATTCCCAAGTATCTTTTTTGAGGCTGTTGTAAATGGGGTAGTTTTCCACATTTCCCTCTCAGAGGATTTGTCACTGATATGCAGAAATGGCTTTGATTTATGGGTGTTGATTTTATATACTGCTACTTTGCTGAATTCTAGTTCTAGAAGTTTTCTAGTGGAGTTTTTTTGGGGTCTTCTAGGTACAGAATTATATCATCAGCAAATAGTGCTAGTTTAAGTTCTTCTTTTTCTATAGTTATTCCTTTAATTTCTTTCATCTAATTTATGCAGCCAGTGTTTCAAGAACTACGTTGAATAAAATTGGTGAAAGAGGGCATCCCTGTCTTATTCCAGTTTTTAGAGGAATGCCTTCAGTTATTCTCTATTTAGAATGATACTGGCCTGAGGCTTAGCGTAGATAGCTTTTAAAATGTTAAGGTAAGTTCCTGTTATCCTTAGTTTTTCTAGTGTTTTGAACATGAAGGGGTGCTGTATTTTGTCAAATGCTTTTCTGCATCTATTGAGATGATCATATTATTTTTATCTTTAAATCTACTGATGTGATGAGTTACATTTATTGATTTCTGTATGTTGAACCAACCTTACATCCCTGGGATGAATCCCACTTGATCATGGTGCATGATCTTTTTGATATGTTTTTGTATTTGATTTGCCAGAATTTTATTCAGAACTTTTGCATCTGTTTTTTAGGGATATTGGTCTGAAGTTTTCTTTATTTGATGTGTCTTTGTCCGATTTTAGAATCAAGGTGATATTGGCCTCATAGAATGAGTTTGAAAGTGTTCCTCCTTTTTCTATTTCATAGAATAATTTGAGGAATAATGGTGTTAGTTCTTCTTTGATGGTCTTGTATCCATTGAGTCCTGGGCTTTTTTTTTTTTTTTTTTTTTTTGGGTTGGTAGGCTTTTGATGGTGTCTTCTATTTCATTGCTTGAAAGTGATCTGTTTTTGGGTTGAGGATGTGGCTCAAGCAGTAGCACCCTCACCTGGCATGTGCAGGGTTCTGGGTTCGATCCTCAGCAAAATATAAAAATAAAATAAAGATGTTGTGTCCACCAAAACTAAAAAAATAAAAATTAAAAAAAATTCTCTATCTTAAACAGATCATTTTCTTTTTTTTTCAAAAACTTGTTTATCATTCTCACTCATTTTGGGTAAATTATGATTGTAGACATTTGTTGATGTCTTCAATATTTTCTGTTTTATTGGAGTACAAATTTTCAAAATAATTTCTAATTATCTTCTGTATTTCTCTAGTGTTCATGGTGATATTTCCTTTTTCATCATGGATTTTAGTAATTCGAGTTTTCCTCCCCTCAACATTAACATGGATAAGGGTTTATCAAATATATTTATTTTTTTTTCAAAGAGCCAACTTTTCATTTTGAAAATTAAAAAAAAATAATTAAAAATATGGCAGCGGAATGTATTACAATTCTTACTACACATGTACAGCACAATTTTTCATCTCTGTATATAAAGTAGGTTGACGCCAATTCATGTCTTTATACATGTACTTTGGATAATGATGTTCATCATATTTCACCATCCTTGCTAATCCCCTGCCTCCTCCTTTCCCACTCCTCTGCCCTAAATATAATTAATCTATTCCTCCCATGGTCCCCCTCCCTACTCCTCTATAGACAGCCTCCTTACATCAGAGAAAACATTCAGCATTTTTTGGGCGGAGGATTGGCTAACTTCACTTAGCATTATCTTCTCCAAAGCCATCCATTTACCTGCAAATGCCATAATTTTATTTTCTCTTAATGATGAATAATATTCCATTGTGTATAAATGCCACATTTTTTATCCATTCATCTATTGAAGGGCATCTACGTTGGCTCCACAGTTCAGCTGTTGTGAATTATGCTGCTAAAAACATTCATGTGGCTGTGTCCCTGTAGTGTGCTGTTTTTAAGACCTTAAAAACTTTTATAGTCGAGGAGTGGGATAGGTGGGTCAAAGGGTGGTTCCATTCCTAGTCATTTTGTCAATGTTTAATTGCTTCTTTTGTTTCAATTTCATTGATTTCAGCTCTGATTTTAATTATTTTATGTCCTTTACTGCTTTTGGTGTTGTGCTGCAGTCTGGCTGGGCACACAATCACGAGCCACCACACAGCTTGTAGATTCAAACAGCAACTCTTTATTCCCGAACTCACACCAGCCGTCTACAATCACGTTCTGGGGAAATCCACGTTCTCTGCCCAAAAATCCATGTTCTCTGCCCAAATCCACCTCCACTGGGCTTCTATCTCCAAAATATATTGTCTGAATCCCATGAGAACTCAAGGGGAACTCAGGCAGCAGGATACGCCCTATTCCCAGCAGGAATAATCTTAAACCTTAAACCTGGAACCTAAACTGGGAATGCCCTAAACACGATTATCTTAAAACTGGGAACACCCTAATCTGCCTTGGTCCTTGAGCAAGGTCACGTACATTCAATGTCACTGCAACATGTCAGCAACATGGGGTACACTGGCAAGGAAATTGTCATACCTACTTGGCTAATGGCTCCCAGCAGTGTTGATTCATTGTTTCCCTAGGGCTTTGAGATGTAATTTTAGGTCATTTGTTTGACTGTTTCTTTCTTTCTTTTTTTTTTTTTTTAAAGAATGAACTCCCTACAATGAACTTTCCTCTTAGTAATGCCTTCATAGTGTCCCAGAGATTTTGACATGTTGTATCTGTCTTCTCATTCACCTCTAAGAATTTTTAAATCTCCTCTTTGATACTTTCTGCAACCCATTATTCATTCACTAGCATATTGTTTAGTGTCCAGGTATAGGAGTAGCTTCTATTTTTATCGTTGATTTCTAATTTGATTCCATTATGATCTGATAGAATGCAGGGTAGTATCTTTACTTTTCTGTATTTGCTTAGAGTTGCTTTTTGGCATAATATATGGTCTATTTTAGAGAAGGATCCATTTGCTGCTGAGAAGAAAGTGTACTCAGCTGTTGAAGGATGAAATAGTCTATGTATGTCAGTTAAATCTAAGTTATTGATTGTATTATTGAGTTCTATATTTTGTTTGGCTTTTCTTTAGAAGATGTATCCAGTGGTAACAGAGGTATGTTAAAGTCACCCAGAATTATTGGGTTGTGGTCTACTGGCCCTTGAACTTGAGAAGAGTCTCTTTGAACATAGATGCTCCATTGTTTGGGGCATACATATTTATAATTGTTATGTCTTGTTGGTGTATGGTTCCCTTAAGCAGATTGGAAGATCCTCCTTTATCCCTTCTGTTTGGCTTTCACTTGAGGTCCACATTATTTGATATAAGGATGGAAACCCCTGCTTGCTTCCACAGTCCATGTGAGTGGTATGTTTTTTAATATTTATTTATTGTAGATGGACACAGTACTTTTATTTTATTTATTTTTATGTGGTGCTGAGGATTGAACCCAGGGCCTCACATGTGCTGGGCGAGCACTCTACCACTGAGCCGAAGCCAGAATAATTTATATTTTTCCCCACCTGTCACCTTCACTCTATGTGTGTCTTTTCCTATGAGATGAGTCTGTTCAAGGCATCCTATTGTGGGGTCTTTTTAAAATCCAATCTGCCAGTCTTTTCATTGCTAAGTTTTGGAAATTAACATTCAGGGTTATTATTGAGATATGATTTGTATTCCAAGTTATTTTTGTTTACTTTTGGTATTTAACTTGACTTGGTTTCTCTTTGATAGGTTTTTTCCTTTAGAGTGATAACTCTCTTTTCTGACTTTCATTGTTGTTTTTCATTTCCTCTTCATGGAATATTTTGCCAAAAATGTGCTGTAGTGCAGGCTTTCTAGCTGTGAATTCTTTTAACTTTTGTAAATCATGGAAGGTTTTTATTTTGTCATAAAAATATCATCTAAATCAAATCAAATTGCTAATCAAAATTTTGCTGGGTATGATTCTTGGTTGGCATCTGTTTCTTTCAGGGCTTGGTATATGTTGTTGCAGGATCTTGTAGCTCTCAGGGTCTCAGTTGAGAAAGCATAGATACTTATTTGTTTTTCCCATATGTAATCTGATTTTTTTTCTCTTGTGGCTTTTAAAATACTCTGCTTCTCCTGTACGCTAGGTGTTTTCATTATGATGTGCCTTGGTGTGGAGCTGTTGTGATTTTGTTCATTTGGTGTCCTGTACGTTCCTTGTGTTTGGTTTTTCCAATTCATTCTTCATGTTTGGAATTTTTTCTGGTATTATTTCATTAAATAGATTGTCCATTTCTGTAGTTTGGACCTCGATGCCTTTCTCTGTCCCAAAAGTTGTTAAATTTGGGCTTTTCATGTTATCCTATAATTCTTGAATCTTCTGCTCATGGTTTCTTACCATCTTCACTGGGGTCAACTTTTTTTTTAAGATTATATATTTTGCCTTAATTGTCTGAGGTTCTATGTTCCAAGTGATCTATTCTGTTGGACATGCTTCCTATTGAGTTCTTAATTTGGTTTACGGTTTCCTTCATTTCAAGGATCTCTCTTTTTTTTTTTTCCAGAATCTCTATCTCCTTATTGAAGGAATCTTTTGCTTTATTTGCTTATGTAGCTCTTTATCAAAGTCATCCTTTGCTTCCTGTATTTGCATTATCCTTTAAATCTCAGAAAATTATGTACCTCCTCCACTCCTTCTCTGTCATTTCTCCTGCTGTTCTGACCATGGATACTAATAATATAGCATCTTTGTTTGAGGCACATTCTTGCTTGGTTTTTCATGTTGTTCATGCATCTTCCTTTTCAGCTCTGTGTTACCAAGGTGTTATAATTTTTACCCTGTAGGCTTATAGTGTCCCCAATGGGTTCCAAAACCTTTTTTTTTTAAAAAAAAAAATATTTTTTTAAATACACGACAACAGTGGAATGCATTAAAATCCTTATTACACACATAGAGCACAATTTTTCGTATCTCTGTATAGAAAGTATAGTCATGCTGATTTATGCCATTATACATGTACTCAATTCTTTTTGCATTACAACTCTTAATACACATGTATAACACAATTTTTCATGTCTGTTTTTATATAAGGAATGTTGACACCAAATTCAAATCTTCATACATGTTTTTTTGAATAATGATATTGATCATATTCCACCATCCTTGCTAATGCCCTTCCCCCTCCATTTTCCTCCCACCCCTCTTCCCTATCTAGAATTAATCTAATCCTCCCATGTTCTCCCTCCATACCCCACTGTGAGTCACCCCACCATATATCAGAGAAAATATTTGACATTTGTTTTTTTGGGGATTGGCCAACTTCACTTAACATAATATTCTCCAACTCCATCCATTTACTGGCAAATGCCATGTTTTTATTCTCTTTTAGTGCTGAGTAATATTTTATTGTGTATATGTACCACATAGTTTTTATCCATTCATCCACTGAAGGGCATCTCGGTTGGCTCCACAGTTTAGCTACTGTGAATTGTGCTGCTATAAACATTGATGTGGCTGTGTCCCTGTAGTATGCTGTTTTTAAGTCCTTTGGGTATAGACTGAGGAGTGAGATATCTGGGTCAAATGGTGGTTCCATTCTCAGATTTCCAAAGAATCTCCATACTGCTTTCCATATTGGCTGCACCAATTTGCATTCCCACCAGGAGAGTATGAGTATACCTTTTCCCTCACATCCTCACCAACACTTATTGTTTGTCTTCATGATAGCTGCCATTCTGACTGGAGTGATATGATATCTTAAAGTACTTCTGATTTGTACTCTGATTGCTAGAGATGATGAGGATTTTTTCCATATATTGATTGTTTGTATATCTTCTTAAAAGTGTCTATTCAGGTCCTTGGCCCATTTGTTGATTGTGTTATTTGTTTTTTCATCTACCGGGGTCTTTTAAGTCCTTGTCCTGGACCACAGCTGCTTCATTTGCTTCCTCACATTGTGAAGCTTCCAGCTTCTTGGACTGACCTGTTACCAGTTTCCCAGTGTCGCCATCCTGCGGAAAAACATTTGGTGACTATTCCTCCCATGATTATGTGAGAAAATATAATAAGCTCCCTTCTATATACACATCCATTTTTATGTATTTTATTCTCATTTTCTGAATAACCCTGAAAAATACAGGCATATTCTCAACAAAATGTCTGGGTCATATGGCATTTCTAGTTTTAATTTTTTGAAAAAAAAATCCTTATACTTTTTAAAGCATCAATTCAAATTTATATTCCTGGAGAGCATGTCCAAGTGTTTCTTTTTCTGCATATCCTCTGCAGTATGTGCTACCTACCAACATTTTGAGAATAACCCACAAGCATGTGGTTATATCTCATTGTGATGTAACCTAAAATCATAAAAATTCCAGAAGAAAATGAGAAAAATTCTTTGCCATTCATGTTGGCAATGGTTTTAGATAGAACATGCTGAGAATGTGCAAGGAAAAACAAAGAAATACGTGAGACTATATAAAGCTAAAAATGCTTCTATGCAGCAAAGGAATCAATTGATGAAATGTCAAAGTAGACTGTGGGTTAAAAAAGATCGTTGCTAGCCACATGTCTGATAAAAGCTCAACATCCAAAATATAAGAAACTTACACAACTCACCAAAAATAAAAATCCTTTGAAACCTAATTTATTTTTTTTCAATATTTTTTATTGGTTGTTCAAAACATTACAAAGCTCTTGACATATCATATTTCATACATTTGATTAGAGTGGGTTATGAACTTTAATCATGGTAAAATTCTTAGATTCTGCTCTAAAAATTAAATAAGTGTGTTATGACATATAAAAGCTACTCAAGATTATTAATTAGGCTAACTAAAATTATAATTTGCTTCAGCTTTTTCCTTCATTTGTCTCACAAAAATTATGTGTGCACACTCTCCATCCTGCACAGGGCATCCTGAGACATTGGTCATTCACAAAATGCCAGGTTCTCATTTCCCCACATTATGCTTCCTCATTATTCCATCTTAATTGCCAAGAAAGTTTCAAGCCTTGAAAACAACAACATATGGCTAAATTGCAAGATAATCATCAACTTTGAAAATTACTTCAGGAATTAATAGAATATATTAGTAGACCCAGATGTGAAGAACTATAAAGTAGACTTACAAATTATCATTTAACTTAATTGCAAATATTTTTATGAGAATCTGAAAAGCTGATCATGGGAGCACATACCCCTAGTCCCAGCTACCTGTAAGGCTATAGCAGGAGGAGGATTTGGGCTAAGGAATGTGAGGCCAACCTGGCAAAAACCAACCTCCAAAATTCAACCCACCAAAAAAAAAAAAAAATAGAATTCACATCTTAAAAAGGTGCTTTCTAGCAAACACGTAATAAGAGATCAATAACAATAGCTCATGTTCATTTCTAAAAATAGAAGAAGAAAATTGACTAATTCTTTCTGTAAGGCCAGAATTACCAGATAACACAGCATAAGAAACAAAATTGCACACCATCTTCCTATAGATTTTGACCCAGATATTCAAAACCCTTAGCAAACAGAATAACAACAAAAAGCAAGTTGGACTTCATGACCAAGAGGGACAATATAATAATTTCCAAAAATCATTTTAATAGAGAAAAGCTTTTGGAAAATCATTTATATCAAATTACTGTAAAACCTATGGCCCATTACGACAAGAGGAAAGTTCTTTTTCAATCCACTAAAGGGCAGCTATGAACTGTTTTCATACTTAATGGTGTGGACTGAAGTGTTTCACACTTTAGTTTTAGAAAAAGAAAAAAATATGGTTTTATGACTTCTAAATATTGTTTGAGAATATTAAATGGGATTTTATACATCAAAAGTCAAATAACATATGCAGATGATACTATAATTTCTATAATGTTTCTAAGCAATTTCCATGAACTAATGAAACCAAAGAATTAGTTCAATAATGTCATGGGTTAAATGGTCAACATTAAAATATTTAAATTATATACAGTAGCAATGAGCAGTGTTAAAATTGAGGCACAAATCCATTCACAAATATAGGAAAAATAATCTAAATGAAAGTATTATCAAAATAACTGTTCACTGCAAAATAAAAAGTAAAGGTGAAAGTAAAATGTAAAAAAAAATATATGGAAACAAAATAGGAAAACAGCTAATATTCAATGATCAAAATTTTTGATTTTTGTTAAAACCACAATATTCCACAGTGGGTCTGCATATTCAACATAATTAAGCCAAAATCCCAAAATCATTTAGTAAAAATTAACCAGCTGACTCTAGAAATCATAAAAAAAATGCAAAAGAAATTAAAAATCTCAATATTGAAGTAAAAAAATTGTGTGATTTTTTAAAATTTAAAATGTGCATTGCAAGCAAAACATGTTGTGCAGGATGTTGAATTTGGGTAAATATTTCTTAAATTGATGATGAGCAGTATTCCCCATGCATGAAGTGAGGGTCTGTGTTAATGTAGGCAAGAATTAGGATGGAATTGACATTTTTCATCACAGGTACTACCTGCTGAGCTTGAGAATTTCTATTACTTTCATCATAACTTTTTTCTGCCTCTCAGATTTTCTGCACCTTATCTACCATTGGTGTTCTGTCTCTTGTATTTCAAGCAAATATATCCCAGTTGGTATCAGGTATTGAAATTCACATACATTCCTGCTCTTCCTGCAGCTGTGCACCAGAACAATGCAATTCAATGTCTTGGTGAGTGGTTGAAAGGATTTGTCCTTGATCCTCACACAGGCTGAAGTGTGTTTTATTTTATTTTATTTTATTGATTTAAAACCATGACAGTGGAATGCATTACAATCTTATTACATGTATGCAGCCCAATTTTTCATATC